>NC_057408.1:9215805-9395449 GCF_019320065.1 Cervus canadensis
CCCCCCCCCCCCCCCCCCCGGCCCTTTCATCTGTAACAGCTATTTCGAAGTTTTGTTTCAAGGATTGAATGATAATGCCTGGCATCTGTGATCTCAGTAAACACTAGCTGCTAATAATGCTAATACAACTAGGTAACGGAGGTGCTAGGAATAAGACAAGGCTGATTCTGCCCTTGTGGTTACCCGTTCTACTCTACATCATTGTTGTGCAGTTGTGTCCAACTCTGCGACCCCGTGGACTGCAGCACTCAAGGCTTCCCTGTCATTAGCCATCTCCCAGAGTCTGAGCTGGTGATGCCATCCAGCCATCTCATCCTTGCTTTTGTCCCCTTCTGCCTTCAATCTCCCAGCATCAGGGTCTTTTGCAAAGAGTTGGGTCTTCGCAGCAAGTGCCAAAGTATTGGAGCTTCAGCTTCAACATCAGTCTTCCCAATGAATATTCAGGGTTGATTTCCTTTAGTACTGACTGCTTTGATCTTGCTGTCCCAGGGACTCTTCAAGAGTCCTACACCAAGGTTGGAAAGCATCAGTTTTTCAGAGCTCTGCCTCCTTTATGGTAGAGCTATATGCTCTACATTACAGCAAGAATTATAAAAATGCGTCCAATGATGTACTTCTTAAGCCTTCCAGTGGCTTCCTGCTGGAAGAGTAGTTGTGAAGAAGTTCCCACCCTACCCTGAAAAGCCCTAGACAACGTACGTGCCCACGCCCCTCCCATTGCTCCTCAAGGCCGAAACCTTTGCTACCACTCTGCTTGCTCTGATTCAGCCACATTGGTCTGGGTGTTACCAGATAGCCACAAATATGCCTCTGCGTCCAGGCCTCTGCAGTGTCCTTGCCAGTCTTTCCACAAACGCTTCTTAATTCCCTCCCTCGCTTCAGGTGTCTGCTGAAATGCCACTTTATCATAGACAAGCCTCCCCCCCCCCCCCACCACCACCATGCTGTTATACTTTGGTGGCGGTGGTTTAGTCACTAAGTCATGTCCGACTCTTGCAACCCCATGGACTAGCCTGCCAGGCTTCTCTGTCGATGGGATTTCCCAGGCAAGAATCCTGGGATGGGTTGCCATTTTCTTCTGGGGATCTTCCTGACCCCCAGGGATTGAACACACATCTCTTGTGTGTCCTGCTTTGGCAGGCGGATTCTTTATCAACTGAGCCGCCAGGGAAACTCCTACCTTATTTTTCGTCACTGAATGTTGAGGGCTGGAACTTTGTATTATTCACTATTTACTCCTGAACAACTAGGATAGTGCCTAGCAGTAATTTAAAGAGCTACGTAGCTGTTTCTCTGAGTGAAGACCAGAGAGTGGCTTGGGGACCCTTCTGAGGCAGTTGGTGTGCTCAGCTGAGAATTTTGGATTTTATTCCCTAGGAAAAGGGACCTATGTTTTTGATGCAGCCTTGAGTGAATATTAATTTTTGTTGTTAGTCCCTACGTTGATTTATGGCTGCAGTCAGACTGTTTTCCAAATACTAAAACCAACAATTTTTCTTCCTTCTGATAGTTAAATCTTTAAAATCTGATACCACAGCATAAATGCATTGTTTTAGTAATTTTTTTAGGAAGTAAAACTATAAAGCAGGCCTTATTTAATTTTTTGCTCAGAATTAACAGTTTTACTGATGTTCCTGTGATGGTTTATTGTAAAATAAGTCCCTAGAATATAGGCTTTTTTTCCCTAAATACTAATGTTTAGGGGACTATTTATTTGTCTCAGGTTGAAGTACTAAATGCTATTTGATTTACTGGATGATTTATGTGGGATTTTGGACACGAGTATAAGAAGACAACAGAAAGAAGCACAAAGAAGTCTCTTGGAATGGGATTCAGAAGTCCTCATGACAGGAGCCCTGGAAGGACCTTGATAATGCCCCCGACAAATGAACCACTCAGCACTCCTTCAAATCATTTCAGTCTTCATTTTTTTTTTTTTTTTTAGACCTGAGAGACATATGAAAAATTTTATTTAGATTTATTTCATCATCTCCAGTTAAAGTGGTATCAATTTTCTATTAAAAATGAGCAAAGTTTAGCAAACGTTTCCCAACTTCCTGCTGTAGTTCTCATTCATTGTGTGTGTGTTTCTGAGATTTCTTACAAGGGTTTAAACTTTAAATGTCTTATTCCCTCCTGCCCCTTCTTAGTTGGGGTGCCTTGAGCAAGTTAGAGCTGTAAGATTTATAAAGCAGAGCTAATGGGGCTGCTTCAGGACACAGTTGAAGGGACTGAGAGAATGCCTATAAAACACTTCCTTAGCACAGTGCCTCACCGTAGGGAAGTGCCCAGTGTAAACTATTATTGCTAAATGCAGTTAGTCAGTACTGGTTTTCAGAATTTCAGCTAGTTATAATTGTTGCCATTTAGCTGTCTGTGTGTGGATATTTTGTAGAAGCTGATCCAAGTCTTAGTAAGGACTGTTTAAATTTTTTCCCCCACTAGAGGGCACTGCCTGCTTTGGCAGTAACAAGATTAAGACATTTTTGTCATTGGCCTTGTTCAGTAGCTGAGCCGTGTCCAACTCTTTGTGACCCCATGGACTGCAGCACACCAGGCTTCCCTGTCCTTCACTATTTCCCAGAGCTTTCTCAAACTCATGTCTGTTGAGTCAATGATGCCATCCAAACATCTCATCCTCTGTCACCCCCTTCTTTCAATCTTCAAGCCCTCAATCTTTCCCAGCATCAGGGTCTTTTCTGATGAGTCCTACTACTCCTTAATCTGGTTTTGAGCTTGTGAAAGTCACTTGGTCGTGTCTGACTCTCTGCAACACCATGGACTGTACACAGTCCATGGAATTCTCCAGGTCAGAATACCAGAGTGGGTGGCCTTTCCCTTCTCCAGGGTTTTGAGCTTAGTGCCTGGCATTCGTTCTCTGTTATAGCTCTTAAAAGCTGATGGGGGTGTGTTAGGAGATGATCTTGTCTCCCTCTTCTTTCCCACATCAAGTCACAACCTTTTATAAAGAAGCAGCTCTCCCCATTCTGTAAACCAGATGTATTCTTTAGACTGTAGTCATTCCGATTAGGACCCCTATTCTCTTCTCCCTCTTCAGGAGGCTTCAGTCCTGAAGTGGTTCCTGTTAGGCCACTAATGGCCTTTGTGTCCTGTCTCTCCCTAGTTACTGTCCCAACACTCACATAATGGAAAGGTGTTTTAGCCTAGGCACGTGTGTTTGCCATTGTACAGGGGTGGCCCCTAAAAGAAACACCTGGCCTTGGGTCTTCAACAAGATACAGGCTTGACATCTTGAGTTGGGCGTGGAGGTTCAAGGGAAGGACCCTTGTCACTTATGCTTCATCCTCTTTCCCATAGGTAAAGCAAGTTTAGCTGGTAGACTAAGCCAGTGGCCGTAGCCTCCCCAACAGTCTTTTTTTTTTTTTTTTTTCCCCCAACAGTCTTAATTTCAAGTCAGAGGAAAGAGAAGGTGTGAGATGGGGAAGGAGTGTGGGTGCTCAGTCGCTTCAGTTGTGTCTGGCTCTGCGACCCCGTGGACTGTAGCCCGCAATGCTTTTCTCTCCGCGGGATTTTCCAGGGAAAAATACGGGAGTGGGTTGCCATGCCCTCTTCCAGGCGATTTTCCTGATCCAGGGATCGAACCCACCCAGGGATCGAACCCACATCTCTGTCTGCTACGTTGTAGGCTGTCTCCTGTGTTGCATCTCTGTCTCCTACTCTTTAAGCCACTTGGGAAGCCCTGGGGAAGGTCAAAAAGCCAAAAACCCCAAAAAGATGAAATATGAACAAATTTTAATAACACCACTATTTTGAACTAACAGACCTTGCTTAGGATAATCTTTTCATGGATTAGTAGAAACTTCAGTTTCCTAGCTAGTGACTATGCCTACAAAGTAACCTTACACGGGAGGTTATAACACCCTAGTTTGCTTGTGGCTTAGTATTTGTTTTCTGTATACAACGGAACGTCACATTGAGGGTCCCAGTTTCTGTGTCAGGTCTCTACTTGGCCATGGCCACAAAGAGGAACCCCCAAACATGAAAGAGTGAGTAAGGTATAGAGGGATGAGGAGTAGAGGGGAGGATCATCCAGGATGTTCAAAAGGTGGGGGTTTCTGTTGTCCAGTAGGGATAGACGGGGAGCTCCCCTTTGAGTCACCTTTGTACAGAGTTCTGAATTGTAAAACGAGTCTCTGTATCTTAGTTCTAGATTCTAGACATGTCTAGATTTTTATAGCATGAAGTTTTTATAGCATTCTCCATGACCCAGAGTCTCAGATTCAGTAATACTGGTTTGCCATCTCCTTCTCCAGGGCATCTTCCCGACCCAGGGATCGAACCCATGTCTCCTGCATTGGCAGATGGATTCTTTACCACTGAACCACCAGGGAAGCCCGTTGTCTAGATTACGGATGGGCAAATTATGGCTCACTTTTGGAATTTAGCCTGCCACTGGTTTTCTGTACAGTCAATAAGCTAAGAATATTTTGTAAGTTTTTAAATGATTGAATACAATTTAAAAGATGAACGTTTTATGACACATAAAGAATACAGCCTCTGTCAACATTACGAGACCAAGTACTCAATATTTCCAACTTACAGAAAAGCAAATTAGAAACAACTTTTTAAAAATCACAGCATAATTTCTTCAAAAATATAAAAAATGAAAATGAGGCTGAAGTCCCAGTAAGTTTAGAATGGCTTGTTTGTTAGCCAAATAAGGAAAACTGTTTACTGACAGTGGGTTTATTAAATTCTGCTTAATTGAAACAACTGAAGGAATGTGTCTAGAGGAGATAAACTTGTTTAATACTATTAACCTCTTAGGGAGAACAATTGACCAAAGAGTTGATGATTTTGGGGAGCAACATTGGTAGTTAAAAATTGGTCTAGTGATGTTGCTAGAGACTCTTTGGTTTTTCTTGTCTCTTGATGAGTCCAAAAGGTATTATTGATACTATTAAGTTGTGTCAGGGAATGTTTGACTGGAGGATTCCTACGTGCTGTCTCTCATGAGTCCTTTGTCCCTCTTCAAGCGGAACAGCACGCTGCTCCCAGGGACTGAGGTCATTGTGTGAGGCAAGCATGAGTCTCCTTTAGTAAACATTCTCCTTAGGACAAAACAGCTTAATCTCCTTCCCCTTTCTTGAGATATGGATTGCCTCCTGACCTTGTGACTAACATTACCCCTTGTTCCCTTGGTAACGGTTGCTGTACATTTGGTTTTCTGATCTCTATCATTCCCGAAAGAAGTTTCTTGTACTGCAGCCTATATATACTCATAGAAAAATCATTAAAGCACCTTTGCTCCATCAGAGCTTAGGTCCCCGGGTCTTTTTTGTCTCTCTCTCTCTCTCTTTCTCTCTCTCTCTTTCTCTCTTTCACTTTCTTATCGTCGACTCCGCACCACAAGGTTCCGGTCCATTAAAGGACCCCAACAAATGGCGCCAAGAACAGGGACACTGGTACACGCGGCATATCGGGCGGACTGACTCAGGGACCTATTGAGGTCGGTAAGTACTAAGGCATGGGTTAAACGGCTGGCCAGCCCCATTATTTTTCTACTTTACTTCACCATTTGTTTAAATTTCAGGGACTTCTGGCTTCACGGCAATGAATAGAGGCTTGCCTTCAAACAGTAGTTGAACATAATCCTTAGTTTCCAGATAAATGCAGTTTTGATTTAGAAATTTGGCTCCAAGTCAAAGAAAATGTTAAATGAGCAGCCAAACAAGGGAAAAATATTCCAATTGATCTCTAGCCCCTATGGGCTCTTATTAAAGCTGTAATTCTGCCATTTCAAGGTACATTCTAGCCCTTCCAATATTCAGCAACAGATAGAACACTTATTACATAAATATAAATTAAATGATTAAACTTTATAAAAGGCCTAATTAAAACAATACAAAATATCTCAAAATTTTCTTACTAGCCCTGCCCCGGCTGCTCCAAATGCTTCTCCTCTGCCAACAGTCGCAACTCCAAAAGTCTCTCATTTATTGGAACCTAATGAAAAGTTATGCTAATTTTTAAACTAGATTAGAAGCTGCTATTTCCCATACTGTAATCGGAGAAGAAACCAAAAAACAGCTAGAGAAATTACTTGCTTATGAGAATGCAAATCAGAAATGTCAAAGAGCCATAGCTGCAATTTGTGAGACTAGGACTATTATTGATTATTTAAAAGCTTATTGCAATCTAGGATCAGAAACTCAAAAGATGCAAATACTGATTGAGGCAATGGCTACTACCTTTAAAAAGGGAAATGAAGGATGCTTTAATTGTGGAAATGAAAATCATTTAAAAAGGGACTGCCCTAAGAAGGCTAATAAAATACCAAAAAATTTGCCCTCTCTGCCGTAGAAGAATGCACTGGGCCAAAAGTTGTAAATTTAAATTTGATATTGATGGAAAACCTATTCCAGGAAACTCCAAACAGGAACAAATTCTATCTTTTCCCTCAAACCCTCAACATCCGGCAGTACTGCCGTCTGTATACCAGCCCTAAATGATTTTTTCCTTTACCCTCAAAACAGTCCCTACTAGAGTGCCTACCGGACCTTTTGGAC
Source organism: Cervus canadensis (assembly GCF_019320065.1). NCBI lineage: Eukaryota > Metazoa > Chordata > Mammalia > Artiodactyla > Cervidae > Cervus > Cervus canadensis. Next base: position 9,222,336 of record NC_057408.1, read on the forward strand.
CCCTGACCCCACAAACTTTTGGTCTTTTGCTTGGCCGATCTAGTCTGACTTCTAAAGGAATTACTGTTCACCCTGGAATAATTGATTCAGATTATAAAGGAGAGATTCAAATTCTGATGTCATCTCAGATTCTATGGCAATTCAAAAAGGGGGACAAAATTGCTCAATTACTTCTTTTACCTTACATTTCTATTAATTCCTCTAATAATGTACGGACAGATGGGTTTGAAAGTACAGATCAAAAACAGTCTTTGTAGACATCATTAGTATCTGAGTATGCCCGACCAAATATAAATATCAAAATTAATGGTAAAAGATTTTCTGGTCTCCTCGACACTGGATCTGATATTACTATTATTTCCAAACATTTATGGCCCAAATCCTGGCCTGTACAAAAGGTCTCCTGCCAAATTACAAGAATTTCTCAAACTAAAGTACAAGAAGTTTATCAAAGTGTTCAAATATACTCATGTGAGGGACCAGAAGGCCAACCTGCAACATTAAAACCTTATGTGATAAATGTACCCTTTAATCTAATAGGAAGGGACTTACTTATACAATGGCAAACTCAGATATGCATTCCACATTTTCCCCAGGGGCCACTGCTCATTTAACAAACAAAACAATTATTAAAATAACTAAGAAAAATTATGAGCCTATTTAGACAAAGCAATGGCCCCTTACGAAAGAAAAATTACAAGCTACTAAAGAACTTATAAACACACAATTAAAATTGAAACATATTGAAGAATCTTGCTCTTTTTTGCAACCAGAGATCCCATCACCTATTACTATTCCTCAAAATTGGCACATTATTATTACTGATTCACAAGATTGCTTTTTAAATATACCTTTACACCCTTTAGACCGGGAGAGATTCACTTTCTCTCTCCCTTATCCTAATCATATTGGGCCTCATGAAAGATTTCAATAGACTGTGTTACCTCAAGGTATGCTTAAAAGTCCTGCTACTGCTGCTGCTAAGTCACTTCAGTCGTGTCCTGCTCTATGCGACACCATAGATTTCAGCTGACCAGGCCCCCCATCCCTGGGATTCTCCAGACAAGAGTACTGAAATAGGGTGCCATTGCCGTCTCCATAACAGTCCTAGTATTTGTCAGAATTTTGTAGCCAAGGCTTTACTTCCTATGTGACAACAATTCCCTCATGCATATATCATTAATAATATACTATAGCTACAAAAAGGAGAAATGATATTTTTGACACTGAATGGCTATGATATTCTTTAGACTCCGGAGAAACCTGATGAAAATAAAATCTTTTTTGAAATTGCAAAACCGGTTCTTCTTGCACGTGCAGTTAGGAAAAGGTTAACTTGTTAAAATTTTTTTTTTTTTTGAGCTCCAGTTCTGCCTGGGAAACAAAAATAGGCCTAAGAAAAAACCTTAAGTTAACTCTTACCATGTCCTTGGGATACACAGCCCACTCTATCTAGGACTCCAGCCATTAACAAATTGGTGGAGCTCAAAATAAATAAATAAAACAAAAGGATATTTTAAATTTCAAACGGAGAACTATGCCTATGTATTTAAAATTATCTATGTCTCAATGTATGTCTTTGTTTTTAGATAATGTGAAATTAATGAGCTCTGTTTAGATTCAGCTTTACATGAACTGAAGGGTATTCAATGTTGGGTATAATGTTTATTTAAATGTAAATGTGATTTAAATATAATTATTTGTTAATCTAGTTAGGACATGTCTTGAGTCATCAACATTATATAATACTTTTATTATGCCTTGGTTTAAGGTAAACTAAGTTTGTCAACAAAAAGGTAACTCTTTATATATATATATATATATATACACAAATATATAGATGAGATAAAAACTTTTAGATAAGTTCTATTAGAAATAATTGTATTTTTGATAGAATGATCTATTATCTATAATCTGGAGCCATCTCTTGAGATTGGAGTGACTTAGGTTTCTAGAGTTGTGCTGAACTAAGTAGTAGAAGTTTGTTGAATGGCTGGGTCATTTCCAAATGAAGTAGGATTTTGAAGCGTTAATTGCTGAACATTGGCTTACTCTTAAAAGGGGTTTTTCTTGCAGAAGAGCTGAAGAGATTTTGAGCTGTTAATGAATATAAATATATATTTATATATGAATGGATATATATATAATATAATATGATTTGAGAAATATGTTCAACGGTCTATAAAATGCTAACATATAAGACATTTCATGGTTGCTATAGAAAAGTAAAATTTATGCTTTTAATAGAAAGATATAAAAAATGGCAAATAAAATGATGAATACAAAAATATTTTTTTAATTGTTGAAACATTTATTATAGAATAAAGTGGTATTTACATAAACTTTACTAGACTAGTTTTTCATTGTCGTTCTAGCTACAGCAAATGTTCTTTCTCCAAATTAAACCAAATTGGAAACAAGAGAAAAATTCTGGGAAAACAATATTTAATAGAATTAACTTTGGTCAGCAGATACATTCAGACTGCAAATATATTAGAAAATGCAGTTGAAATGCTTGGGTGGATCACAATGAAAACCACAAAGTATAGTATGTTTATTTAAAATAAACATTGGGTTTGTTTATTATGCTATCATACTTTGTTTTGGCCTTTTAACTTTTAAAGATATTTAGTGCTAGAATTTTAAAAAGGCTTATGACAAATGAAGGAAAATTTTATGGCAAATTGATGTAACTCATTGTCCTGAACTTTCTTCCTCTTCCTTCTTACATGTCTCGATCAATACAAATTCTTCTTTTCTAAGGGCAACACCTCTCTTAGGTAAGACTACACAACATGTTATAACTCACCTATCAACTTACTTCACAATAATGAGAACACCTAATTCTATAAAAACAGACAATGACTCTGCCTATATTTCTAAGCAGCTCAAACAATTTTTACATTCATTCTCTATTAAACAGATTGCAGACATTCCTTATAGTCCACAAACACAAGACATGATTGGAGAAACACATTACACACTGTAACTGCAAATAAAAAATTAAATAAGAGAAAATACACAGGAACACTTTTGTCTTCCTTGTCCAGAGCAAACTTTGCTAGATTCTGGTGTAGTGTAGTCTTTAAGCCTATAACTATTGTTGGTGTGACTATTTCTGCTCCCAATGTGTAGGATTCTTAAAACAGGGCGGAAAAAAAAAAAAAAGACACCATTTCCCAAATAGATTATTTGTTCCTAAGAATATCAGAAATGTAGAATGTTTGCCTTCTTTTCAGGTCTGTCTTGGAAGTGTAATCATCCTCTTTAACACACTGAACAGTGAGATTCAACAGTTGCTAAGCTGCATTTCTTTTTCAAAAACAAGGTCAAATATATTTGGATGTGAGCAACATTTCATTTGTCAAGTTGTTCTGCATCACCTTTTCAATAATTTCACTTAGGAAAAAATATTTGAATGGTTACTCCTAATCCTTTGCCCCAAATAACACAAACCACAGCCAAATACCAGTCCCAAACAGATTTCTGAATGATTTTTTTTCTTTTAGACTGAAATATTTCCTGAGAATGTTTTCATCGTTATCGCTTTCCTCTCTTTTTATAACTATTGTTAATATAGCCTTATTTGTTTTATAGTTTTTAAACTTACCACAAAGAGATGTTTTGACAAAAGCAAAAAACAAACAAACAAAAAAAGAAGTTTTAAAACATTATAGGACACCTCCTTTCCTTTGCCCATTTGATATCAAGACGGGTTAACTAATCAATAGAAATCTAAAAAAACTAATCTTACAGGGAAAGGATATGCTTCTATTTCTCCAGATGGATCCAACAAGCTCACATGACTTCCTCTTCAGAAGATTCAACCTAAGGGGGCCCCCAGCATTCAGACTAGAGATGAAGCAGCAAAAAACCCAGGAAGAAAGAATTCCAATATAAGCCATGGCAACATTAAAAATTTCCAAAAAACGCCGCACTCGACATCATCAACCTTATGATCTCCCTACTTGGGGACAGATAAAAACCCTTACTAATTAAACTGAAAACCTGATTTCTCAACAGGGAATGCCTCAGAATCCTAAAAATATTTTTCTTCGCTATGCTTGCTTTGCTTGCTTTTGCTTCCCCCGCTCAGGCTGACTTGATTGATCACGCTTACTGGGCTTATATACCTAACCCCCCTTTTTTATTGTAGGTTGTAAAATGGACAGATATAGAACCAATCATATCCACTAATGAGTCAACACATATGCCTCCTCCTTAGAACTTGGAGGGGCCCTCTCATCCTGAAGAAAAAGAAAAACTAATTAATATCGTTCTAGGTTATGAAGTCCTTCCTTTATGTATGGGCCCAGCAGAATTATGTATAAACGTTAGTCGACAAACTTGGGCTTTCATCCTGCCTCCAGAAAAGGATTTTCAGACACTACTTGGATTATTTACTGCCCTTTCTTTGTCAGTAAACCATGTTTATACTACTGAAACTTTAGAGAAAGAATTAGGGAAAGAACAAAGAACAGCATGCCAAGGGTTTACTAATAAGAACTTTAAATCTATTCCTGTTCACTGGGACAAATGTCAGGCCAAACCAGGAAAATTAATGTTTATAGCTAATCATACAGTTATCAATTGGGGACCCCATAGTATGTGGTTATTGAACTGCTCAGATGATATTAACAATACTATGTATGATTATATTACTCAAGTAACATGGAAGGTTACTAATACTACAATAGAACATTACCATGACAGAGGACTTCTTGGCTAGCTTGATGATGGAATGGCCCCTGCCTCGTCCTCGAATCATCCTTGATAAACAGATTGGGCCTAAACAATGGGACATCTGAAAACTTGCTGCATACACCGAAGAACTTGGGACTTGGACCAGACATTCCACGGGGACCAATCATAGCTATAGCAATTATTTCTTTCACTATAATCAATCATATTTTATACAAGCCTATGTTCCACTTCCTTTTGTTGTAGCTATAAAAAATTTACAATTCAATAAGACTATACGTTTTGTAACTTGCATAAATTGCAGATTATATACTTGTCTTAACTCCTCTATTTCCTTAAGATATGATTCTCTTTTAATTCTTTGATCTCTACGTTACCAATAAATCTCCAACGGCCCTGGGAAGAAGGTCCCATGGCTGGACTTGCTTCCCGGTTGCTTACTAAATTGCTCTAGCGATGTAAACGATTCATTGGATGGCTGATTTTTGGCATTATAGGATTAATAACTATTTGCACCATTGCTGTCATCACTAGCATTACTTTACAAACCTCAATTCAAACAGATAATTTTAGCCAAAATTGGACTAAAAATGCTCATACTATGTGGGCCACTCAGTCTCAAATAGATGAGGATATTCAAAAAGAAATACAGGAACTGAAAACAGCCATCGAATGGGTTGGAGATCAATTAACGGATGTACAAAAACAGGTGATGCTAAAATGTGACTGGAATTCTACTCAATTTTGTGTTACTCCTGTTCATTTTAATAATAGTGCCTACAACTGGGAACAAATCAAGTTTCATTTACAAAACATACATGATAATGCCTCTCTGAATGTACAATTATTACAAAAAGAAATATGTAAAACCTTTTCTAATAATCTGCCCTCTTCCACTAGTATGGGAACTTTAGCTATACAATTGGCTAATCAATTATCTGGGCTAGACCCACATAGATGGTTTCAAAGCCTTACTCTTAGCATTGGGTCTAGAACTATAATTTTGGTGATTGTCTTAACAATTATATTTGTTGTCTACTGTTGCCTTCATGCAAAGATTGTCAAAACTAAACAAACTCTGATGGTCAGAACTCTTCTTACAAATATTATAAATAAATAAGGGGGAATTGTCAGGGAATGTTTGACGGGAGGATTCCTACGTGCTGTCTCTCATGAGTCCTTTGTCCCTCTTCAAGCGGAACAGCACGCTGCTCCCAGGGACTGAGGTCATTGTGTGAGGCAAGCATGAGTCTCCTTTAGTAAACATTCTCCTTAGGACAAAACAGCTTAATCTCCTTCCCCTTACTTGAGATATAGATTGTCTCCTGACCTTGTGACTAACGTTACCCCTTGTTCCCTTGGTAACAGTTGCTGTACATTTGGTTTTCTGATCTCTATCATTCCCGAAAGAAGTTTCTTGTACTGCAGTCTATATATACTCATAGAAAAATCATTAAAGCACCTTTGCTCCACCAGAGCTTAGGTCCCCGGGTCTTTTTTGTCTCTCTCTCTCTCTCTTTCTCTCTTTCACTTTCTTATCGTCGACTCCGTACCACAAGGTTCCGGTCCATTAAAGGACCCCAACAAAGTTGCTTTCTTTTTTATTCCAGGGGTTAAAGATGAGTTTAAAGTGACAAAGAATTAGCCTCTATGATTAGTCTGCATGTTACAACTAAAAAGGGAATAGTTCAAAGAATTTTAGAAAAACGAATCAGTAAACATAAAGTGCTGGGGTCCAGCCCCAGCAGGATCAAGGGGTACCCTCAGGATGAACGGCGTTGGCGAATGAGAGAGAGACAGTGAGACAAAGCTCGGGGCTGAGTCTGGAGTTTATTTTTGCACGGCTTCTTTATACCCTTAACAACTTTTTGGGGGAAGTGCATATTGCTTACACACAGGTCATCTAAAAACATTACAGCAACTTGACCTTCAACAGAAACAGGATGTCACCCACATACTTTTTGTTCACAAGAGTCTTTCTTATCATTTGGCCTTTAGGCCTGCTAACATTTTATGGCTTGCACCTGGTGTGACTTAAGCAACTTCAGTAGCCGACCCTGTTTTTCTTATAATTAATCCATTTTCTTTCTAATAGACATCATCTCTATGGGAACTAGATAGGATTACATTTTTACAGAACAGAAATGCGAAGGACTGCAAAAACAGCAGATATAGCACAAAACAGGCTCTTAGTCTAAAAATTAACTACCTGCAAGAAGTCGCCAGCTAATCTTTAAAGTATTTTCTATTAGGCACATTTGTGGCTATTATATTTGTGGAACTTTTCTCACCCCGCGAAGGGGCCTATGTTTAATAGTTTCTTTTGTTAGCGTGCTGTGCTTAGGATGTTTAGAACAATCATGAGCATTTTGTGCAATGAGAGCACACATCAAACAAGCCAGAATGCCAGCAAAAGGGTTTGAATTGAAGCATTTCCTTCATAGGGTGGAAGCGTCCAGGAGATTTATTAATTAGGGTTATAAGTTGGCCCTCATTCAGTGAAAGAGCAGCAGGAGAGCTCTCGGCAGGCAACACAAGAATCTGCAACAGGGCAAACAAGCAACAGCAGAAAAAAGGGGGGAGGGTACAGGGTGGGGTAGAGGCCGAGGCCAACCTGGAGGGTCCCTTATCCTAGACGGTCTTGCCTGTCAGGTTTTTTCCTCGTGACCTCGTCGTGGGTGGGGCCCCGGATGGCCTTGCCTGCCCGGTATTTTCTTCATGACCTCGTCATGGGCGGGAACCCCCATAACGGCTCCCAGCAGTGAAGCGGAATCTGCTAAGATGTATTACAACTTACAGTGGCAAAAACGTGTGTGAAGCAGAGGAACAAAGCTTAGTTGTACAAATTTACAAATGTTGTGAAATGTAAGACGTTCATAGCTTGCCTGTGGTATTATTTGTTAAAAGGGAGTTTGCAGAAAATATTTGAGTCTACCACATGTTACTGAACCAGTAGTGTCAATGGTGAACTTCATTTGCTCTTGTGGACTTAACCTTTATCAGTTCTGTGAATTTTTATCAGAAATAGTAGCTGAATGTTCTTTCTTGCCCTATCACACTTCAGCTTGATGACTCAGCAGTGGTAAAGTTTTACTGTGATTTTTTTTTTTTTTTTAATCTTAGGGCCAAAATCAAAATTTACTAATGAGAAGAACCAGTATTCCTCTAGTGTAAACACTGAGTGACTTTGGAAATAAGCTTTTGAGACAGTTAAGCTTCTTAATGAGTTCAACCTGAAGTTGCAAGGTAAAACATCAACTATACACAAACCTTATATGTGGTATCGTCATTTTAGTGGCAACTAATGTGGCTTGCATCTTAATGTCAAACACTGCTGGTGCTTTCACATGTTAACACAAGAAAGGAGAGCTCTACTCCTCCACAAATTTAATAGACAGATTTTAATGCAGCAGCATTTTTTGGACCTCCCTGCAAGTACAAAGATTTCCAGATTTTTTTTTTTATAGGTTCTTAAAATGTATTTTATTTTCATTTTTTAAGGCTTTCTATTTTGTATTGGGATATAGCCAGTTAACAATATTGTGATAGTTTCAGGTGAACATTGAAGGGATTCGGCCATATGTATACATGTATCCATTCTCCCCCAAAGTCCCTTTCTATCCAGGCTGCCACATAAGGTGGAGCGGAGTTCCATGTGCTATAAATAGGTCCTTGTTGGTTATCCATTTTAAATATAGCAGTGTGCACATGTCCATCCCAAACTCCCTAACTATCCCTTCTCCCCGGTCCTTCCCTACCCTAACCCCTCCAACCATAAGTTCATTCTCTAAGTCTCTGAGTCTGTTTTATGAGTTCATTTGTATCATTTCTTTTTAGATTCCACATATAAGGGATGACATATGGTATTTCTCATTTCTGTCTGACTTAAGAAGACTTCCAAATTTAAAAATCTATATAATTGTACAGCTGAAGAGCTTTCACCTGGTCTTCAGTTGGAGGTGATTAATGTATTTTAAAAAGGCAACTATCAGGAGAAGAATCTAATAGAATTCTCTATGTGCTTTCCAAATGGTGAATATTCTCAACTGAAATAATGTGCTTGTGGATTAGTATCAGTGTTTGTCAGTAACTTTCCATGTGAAAAGACATGTTTAAAGATGAAATATGTAAAATCTCAAATAGGTCAGCATTAACAGATGAACATTTATAATTGGTTTTGCTGATAAGGAGCAATAACTTTGGATCCTAATGAAGCAAAATGTTGTAGGAACTGAGTGTCAACAGTCAATTATTGGTTGATAATGGGCCTGCTAACAGGAGCATTAGAGGGAGTCCTCTCTCTTTTTTTTTTTTTTTAATGGTTACATAGGGCTTCCCTGGTAGCTCAGTTGGTAAAGAATCTGCCTGCAATGCAGGAGACCTGGGTTCAATTCCTGGGTAGGGAAAATCCCCTGGAGAAGGGATAGGCTACCCACTCCAGTATTCTGGCCTGGAGAATTCCATGGACTGTATAGTCCATGGTGTCCCAAAGAGTTGGACACGACTGAGTGACTTTCACTTTCACTTTTCATGAGTTTTGCCTATTATATCATGAGACCTTAAGTACTTGTTTTTCCATACAGATTTAACTTGTGAAACTTGATATTTATCCCAGAAATAATTCAATCTTTAAATTTCCCATGGCCAGCAGTACCTAAACCATTTTCCTGTTATATTTTGTTGACCTGGTATGTTGACATTTTAAAAACATACATTCCTCAAATAATTTTATTGTGATTAGTAGGGCCACCTAGGGATTTTTCTTCTCCTAGTAGGTGAGGATTGGCCCTGTAATTATCTGTTCTCTTCAGAAATTTAGCTAGCCAATATTTTTGGAACACACAATTGGAACCCTTCTTTTGACAAGTAATTGTGTGTAATGCTGATTATCTGTTGAACCCTCCTCCTTCTACTTATTCTATGTGACCATTGGTGCGTCTCAGCCCTTCCTGATTTGGATACAGTATCTGTTAGTCTCCGAATTCCTCATCTCCTCATCTCACTCGTTGTTCTTTTCCTTATGTTTTTTTCAGTATCTTCATAGAAATAATATGCCTGTAATTTATAAACAGATATATCTTTTTAAGATTATGTCCTATTAATTCAGTTTTCTTTCATATAAGTTGATACTGAAGAATGTGGTGACATTTTTTAACATGAGTCTTGCATGAGAGAAATGTGGCAAAAATCTTTGACTATACATTTTGTTTAAAAGTCTTTTAGAAAAAAAAAAATAAATGTCTTTTAGAGCCACAAGCAAGATTTGGGTAGAGCCATAAGTAGTAGTTGAGCTTCTGTGGCTCAGATGGCAAAGAATCTGCTTGCAATGGTGGGAGACCTAAATTTGATCCCTGGGTTGGGAAGATCCCCTGGAGGAGGGAATGGCACCCACTCCAGTATTCTTCCCTGGGAAATCCCATGGACTTAGGAGCCTGGCGGGCTGCAGTCAATGGGATGGCAAAGAGTCAGACATAACTGAGTGACTGACTCTTTCACTTTCATAAGTATTATTGCTCACAAATAAAGATACGGGCATGTATACTGTGAAATTCTCAAGATAGGTGTATCAGGTTGGCTGGGTGGTATTCCTTCCTCAGCTCCATCACTGGGTTGTGATGAAGGATCATATGTGGCACGTGTCAGTCTCTGGAGACAAAAAGAAGTTGACACCCCCTTTTATGCTGTAAATTTTCATCCTTTAATGCTGACCAATGATATCTTCATAGTTACATATGTTTCAGAAAACGAGGGTTGTGTGTAACAAGAAATGTTGGGGATTTCTTTGTTTCTAAGGGCTAGGTGGGGACTCTGGAGTCAGACCTGTCTTTGTTTGAGGCTCTGCCACGTGCTAGCTATATGACCTTGGTTTGGTTAACTTCTCTACACTTTGCCTTTCACATCTGTACAGTGGGATTAGTGATCATAGCTACAGCCTAGGATTGTCATAAACATCTCATGGAACAGTAAAATAGATCATAAAGGAAGCCTCAATAAATGTTAATTAGCACATTATCATTCAATATTATTATTGTTATTAGTAACTAGGTATAGTGTTTCTATGTCTCTTTTGCATCGGAGCAATAGAGTGTTGATCATAATTAACTAAGATCATTGTTATTCCTCATGATTTTTCTGTTGTCTGCTTCTTGGAGACGTTTACCATGCCCTTCTAAACAGATATATCATTAACAGAAGAAACAAGGTTCCTATGTATTAATATCCTTCTACTTGTGACAGTGGGCTTTCCAGGTGGCACTAATGGTAGAGAATTCGCCTGCCAACGCAGGGGACATAAGAGATGTGAGTTTCATCCCTGAGTCGGGAAGATCCCCTGGAAAAGGGAATGGCAACCCCCTCTAATATTCTTGCCTGGAGAATTCCATGGACAGAGGAGCCTGGTGGGCTACAGTCCACGGGGTCGCAAAGAGTCAGACATGCCTGAAGCAACTTAGCACTCTTATTACAATATAGAATATATTCTATTATTATTATCAATACTTTATATTACCTTTTATCTTTTGAGTATTGTTATGACCTTAGAACCTTCTATAGGTGTAATACAGTCTAATTAACCCCAGTAGACTATTATTGAAGTTCCAGTTATCACAGTCTGGCCTGTCAGGTCCCTTGAAAGCCTCCTTCATGTTGACATTCTTGACAGCATCATTGCTTTCTGGAAGCAACTGGATATTCAAGACCTTCCTGATTTTTTCCTGCCATAGGACATATTTATAACCTCCTCCCAAGGAACCCAGAGTTCTTGTTCCTCATAGCAGGGAATTACATTTGAGATCAAAGTCTGGACACTTGAGAAGCAAAAGGGAGTGGATGGAGGGCAAAAGCCCAGCGACTGCAGGTGGTGTTGGGCTGTTTTTGGTAGTGAAGAGCTGGAACCGTGTACATGGATTCACATTTGTACTTCTTCTTTGGCTCCTCATGTTCCTATACTGTGGGCTTCCCAGGTGGCGCTAAGTGGTAAAGAACCTGCCTGCGAATGCAGAAGACATAATAAGAGACGTGGATTCGATCCCTGGGTCAGGAAGATCCCCTGGAGGAGGGACGGCAACCCACTCCAGTATCCTTGCCTGGAGAATCCCATGGACAGAGGAGCCTGGTAGGCTACGGTCCATAGGATTCCAAAGAGTTGGACATGACTGAAACAACTTGGAACACGTGCATTCCTATACTATATCTGTTTATAGGGATAGATATTATATTCCTATACTATAACTTTTAAAAAAAACAGTTCTGTAATATGATTGCATTGATCCTTTAGATGTTATCCTATTTAAAAACACTGTAGAAGGGTAAGATAAAGGATGGCAGATGGAGCCTGGTCACTAGTTGGTGATGGTTTGGGGGAAAGAGATGTGATTATGTTGAATGTAAAGATGACGTAAGAGTTAAGCGTTTATTCATTTAAGCCCGCTAAGTGTCAGATCTGGTGCTCAGCTTTAATGATGATGTCTCTGCTCTTTGTAATCTGGCACTGGAGCCATCCATGCTACAAATAATTTACATATAACTGAAATGAGACTGTCAACACACAGGTGTTCTGAGAACATGTTATAGGAGCACTTAACCCAGTTGGGGTATTAAAGTTAAGATAGATGGGAGAAAGGAAAAGGCGCTCGGCAGGTGGATGTAAGGTCTAAAGAACTTGCTGTGTTTGGAGACATTATAAGGCCCACACAGATAGGAAGTAAAATTGTAGCTACTGAAGACTCATAGTTTCTTGGTTTTTAAAAGATTTTTCTATTTATTTGTTTATTTTTGGCTGTGCTGGGTCCTCATGGCTGCGTGGACTTTCCTGTAGTTGCGGCGAGCAGTGGCTACTCCAGGTGCGGTGTGCGAGCTTCTCACTGCGGTCACTTCCCCTGATGTGGAGCACGGACTCCAGGGTGTGGGGGCTTCAGCAGCTGTGGCTTCCAGGCTCTAGAGCACAGACGCAGTAGTTGTGGCGAAGAGGCTTAGTTGCTCTGTGACATGTGGATCTTCCCAGATCAGGGATCAAACCCATGTCCCCTGTATTGGCAGGCAGATGCTATACCCCTGGACCACTAGGGAAATCCCCTCATAGCTTTTAAAGAAATAGCTTATTACATTTTGTTCCAAATCTTTGTGAATGAAAAAAGGATGAAAGTTTACAGACTGTGTTAGACTAAGGATGCAGAAGAATTGAGGATGTTCCACTGTAGTGACTGGCAATCATAGTGTCAGTGTTTGTCAGCAAATGTGGACTGCCATTGTTTAAAACAAGCTTCCCAGACGAGTGTAGGATTGCCTGAGATGTTGCCTTCCTTATCCATGGTCTCACGGTAGGTACTTGAATCACTAGTCGGCAGGTCTTTAGAATGAAGCACACGTTTTTTGGGGTATGTTTCTTTTTTCCCCAGGTGAGCTATTATGAAAATGAAAATTTCAGTTTCTTTCGTTTTACTTTATGTATTTACCTTTTATTGGTGTACAGTTGATGTACAGTGTTGTGTTAGTTCCAGGTGTACACCTATCAGGAATCACGGTGCATGTTTTCCAGCATTCTTCTCAGCCCCTCAGCACACTGTTTGTGTAAGACAAGTGCTTGATGCATTATCAGTTGATCTGTTAGTTTGCTGTAAGAAAGCTGAGCGCCGAAGAATTGATGCTTTTTTCTTTTAGAATTGATGCTTTTGAACTGTGGTGTTGGAGAAGACTCTTGAGAGTCCCTTGAACTGCAAGGAGATCCAACCAGTCCATCATAAAGGAGATTAGTCCTGGGTGTTCATTGGAAGAACTGATGCTGAAGCTGAAACTCCAATACTTTGGCCACCTCATGCGAAGAGTTACTCATTAGAAAAGACCCTGATGCTGGGAGGGATTGGGGGCGGGAGGACAACAGAGGATGAGATGGCTGGGTGGCATCACCGACTCGATGGACATGAGTTTGAGTAAACTCTGGGAGTTGGTGATGAACAGGGAGGCCTGGCATGCTGCAGTTCATGGGGTTGCAAAGACTCGGACACAACTGAGCAACTGAACTGAACTGAATGGTTTCTGGCTGAGGGTGTCCATGGACTGATTCTTGTACATAGTAATTTGCTTCATTCTTAACACTGCGGGTTTTTGGCTTTTGTCTAATAAAAAAATTCAGTCTGTGGTGTGCAAGTTCAGGAGATGGTGTCAGAGGCAGAGACCATTCCAGGTGTGTGGCACCAAATGAAATGTGTGACATATCTGCAAATTAAGCTGGCTTAGAGATCATCTGTCAGAAGGATCACCTAAAACCTCTCTCCAATTTATTTGAAGGATTGATCGTAACACATCTCTCTGGAGTAGACAGAAAGCAGATAGGATAGGTGAAATTTGAAGGAAAAGTGATGTGGGAGCACTGTAAGGGAAGTGAGAAACCTAGATGTATATTTATTTCTCTCTGAAGGGGGAAGACAGGTAACTGCGAATCCCTTTAGTTTTATGGTGAGTGTAAAAGTTTTCCAAAACATTTTCTTCTATAGGTCATTGAATTTTTGTCATAAACTTCTGAAGTATATTGTTGGAAAGGTCTTATGACCTTACCCATTTACCTGAAGAGTAAGAAAGACATAAAGAATTTGTATTCCTTATTGATATTGTCACCCTGCTTATTTAACTTACATGCAAGTACATCATGAGAAATGCTGGGCTGGAAGAAGCACAAGCTGGAATCAAGATTGCTGGGAGAAATATCAATAACCTCAGATATGCAGCTGACACCACCCTTATGGCAGGAAGTGAAGAGGAAGTAAAGAGCCTCTTGATGAAAGTGAAAGAGGAGAGTGAAAAAGTTGGCTTAAAGCTTAACATTCAGAAAACTAAGATCATGGCATCTGGTTTCATCACCTCATGGGAAATAGATGGGGAGACAGCGGAAACAGTGTCATACTTTATTTTTTGGGCTCCAAAATCACTGCAGATGGTGACTGCAGCCATGAAATTAAAAGACGCTTACTTCTTGGAAGGCCAGTTATGACCAACCTAGACAGCATATTAAAAAGCAGAGACATTACTTTGCCAGCAAAGGTCCATCTGGTCAAGGCTATGGTTTTTCCAGCGGTCATGTATGGATGTGACAGTTGGACTGTGAAGAAAGCTGAGTGCCAAAAAATTGATGCTTTTGAACTATGGTGTTGGAGAAGACTCTTGAGAGTCCCTTGGACTGCAAGGAGATCCAACCAGTCCATCCTGAAGGAGATCAGTCCTGGGTGTTCATTGGAAGGACTAATGCTAAAGCTGAAACTCCAGTACTTTGGCCACCTCATGCGAAGAGCTGACTCATTGGAAAAGACCCTGATGATGGGAGGGATTGGGGGCAGGAAGAGAAGGGAATGACAGAGGATGAGATGGCTGGATGGCATCACCGACTCGATGGGCATGAGTTTGAGTAAACTCTGGGAGTTGGTGATGGACAGAGAGGCCTGGCGTGCTGCGAATCATGGGGTTGCAAAGAGTCGGACACGACTGAGCGACTGAACTGAACTGAACTGATTCCTTATTGATGGGCACATGGCTTGTCACCAATGAAGCTGAGAGTAGCATAAAACTCCCTTTTCTAGGAAATTTTACCCAACTGCAGACAAAACCTGTTCTCATCACTGTTAAGCTTCCTCCCTCCTACCCCACGCCCTCCTGCCTGCTCCTGCTTAGTCAGTTCTCATAGTCCTTATCACTTTCTAATACAGTGTGTACATCACCTCTTTTTGTTTATTGGTTTATTTGTCTGACTCCTCTAATAGTTGTAAACTGCACATTGGGTAAGGAATTATTGTCTGGGGTGCTGATCTACCTCAGGCACTTAAAACATTGCCTGGGCATTGTGAGCATTCAGCCAGTATTTGTTGCATGAATTCATGTGAGCTGTAACAGGTTCTAGAGTTGGACTCAGCTGATTTTGTTCATCTCAACACTCAGTGGCCTTCTCTTTTAATGTCAGATTGGCACTAAAAATTATAGATGAAGCAATTATTTGGGGGGAAAAAACAAAAGCTGAACTGTTGAATATCTTGAATTATGTCAATAGAATCTTGAAAAAATGGGAGTGCTGGGAATCTAGGAATATTATTTCTCAAGATAATTTTACCTCCAATTCAAGTGGGTAGAGCTAGACGGTCTTAAGGGTTATTTAATCCAGCCTTAATTTTATGCCCATGAGGAAAACTGACTTAGCAAGGTTGAGGAGCTAAGCCAAGATCAGATCATCATGCAGAGCTGCATGAACAGAATGTTTTCATTTTCTGTACAAGTTCAAGGCTCCTGCCCAGCTCCTTCCCTTCGCTGACACTTACTTTAGGGGCCCATACCCACCAAACACCTGTAGTGTTAGGGTTCTTCTTGAGAACATTTTGGAATGGGTAGCAGTGGGAGCAATGGGAACATGTATTGAGCCTTTCCCCACACATATCTGAAATTTACATGGATGGCATTGATTTTGAGGTGACAAAATATTTAAAATGTTTTATCTGTGGGGCTAGTAAGGTGATTTCCGTCTTGTTCTTGTACGTGTGTGGTGTGTGCTCGGTCACTAAGTTGTGTCCAGCTCTTTGTGACCCTCCAGGCTCCTCTGTCCATGGGATTTCCCAGGCAAGGATATTGGAGCAGGTAGTCATGTCCTTCCCCAGGGGATCTTCCTGATCCAGGGAATCGAACCTGTGTCTCTTGCATCTCCCGCACTGGCAGGCGGATTCTTTACCGCTGCACTACCTGGGAAGCCCCATCTTGTTAGCAGGATACTATACAACATCATTTTCTTGTTGTTTAATTTTCCTCGTGCATTTGTTAGCTGGTGTGAATCATTACTCTGTTGTCTTTGAGGTGAGGGTCTATATCTTCTATGGTGCTGGTAACTGTCTCCAGTGTCTGGATATCTGAAAGCTGAGCAATAGATAAGAAACATTTGCATAGTAAGAGCATTGATCCATCTTGTTACTGGTAGACATTTCAAAGGAAGTAATCAAAACTGATTGCCCAACTTTGTCTTATCAGCTTTCTCCACCTGAATCATTATATAATTCAGATAACTTGGAGATGGGGGAAGCTGGGGAAATGTTCTTACTGGAACATAGAAGCACCTCCTTTTCTCTTCCCAACATGGCATAAAGTAAGAATCTAGTTGATTCAGGTTTTCAAAGAGAAACAGTATTTTTTGATTGAGTGTGTTCCAGGAAAATAAACTCCAGTCATTTAATGAAGAGTTATATCTTAATATGTATCCATTTGATAGATATTGCAATCAGCAGTTATTCAATTCAGTTCAGTTGCTCAGTCGTGTCTGACTCTGAGACCCCATGGACTGTAGCACGCCAGACTTCCCTGTCCATCACCAACTCCTGGAACTTGCTCAAACTCATGTCCATCGAGTCGGTGATACCATCCAACAATCTCATCCTTTGTCGTCCTCTTCTCCTCCTGCTTTCAGTCTCTCCCAGCATCAGGGTCTCTTCTAATGAGTCAGTTCTTTGCACTTGCCAAATGTATTTTTAGCATGCTCCTAGCCCTTGTGATGCAGATAAACATTCAAAGAATAAACCTGGCAGCATACTTTAGTGGAAGTAGGACTAGAGATATAGCTTTACAGGGATACAAGTTTGTTTCAGTATGTGGTAAAAAAAAATAGATTGCCCAAATGTAGAATGTTGCAATATGTCAGAAATTTATTATTTGTTTACACAAGTTTGAGATGAGTGTTCTTGGTTGGCAGGTGGGTTTCTTCTACATAGTGAATCAGAGAGCTAGACTCTTTCCCTTCTAGCAGCTCTGCCCCCGCCCCCGCCCCCCACCCCAGTGCATCACTATATCCTGCAGGTCTAGACAGAAGGCTCATTGTATCGGCAATAAGAAAACCGGGGTTTTAGTTGCAATTCTGTTATCTTAATGTAAGCAGGTTTTTTTTTTACTGTGATTTTCTAATTTGTAGAATAAGGACCGTTCTATAAATCATTCAAGGTAGTGGTTGAGGATGTAACACTTTGACTTACTAGGAGGGGCAATAGGTGATTTATGAATTCAGATGTCCTTCTGCCATTTAAAAATAAGCAAATTATTAAAGTAGTAAGTCTACTTGTGCTTATTAAAAAGGATTCACTGGGCATTTATTATGTGCAGGCTCTGTATGAAACACATTATCTGGCTCAATCTTTTCAAACCTTAATGAGGGCAACATTATTATCTCTATTGTAAAGATGAAGAGGACTTCCCAAGTGGCTCAGTGATAAAGAATGTGCCTGCCAATGCAAGAAACATGGGTTTGATCCCTGGTTTGGGAAGATCCCCTGGAGAAGGAAATGGCAACTCACTCCAGTATTGTTTCCTGGGAAATCCTGTGGATAGAGGAGCCTTGTGGGTTACAGTCCATGGGGTCGCAAAAGAGTCAGACACAACTTAGTGACGAAATAACAAACAACAAAAAAATGAAGCGTTTGAGGCACAGGAGGTTAAATAACTCGCCCTGGGTCACACAGCTACTAAGTAGCAGAATTAAGATTCAAACCTTGATGATCTGGCTCCAGAATTTTCACTCTGAATCATACACTATAAAATTTTGCCCTGGTTATAGCCATTAGCAGGACTGATACTCATCTAGTATATACTGGTGAGGCCACACCAACTGTATTTCCATTGAATCTTATTACTCACTCATTGTAAAGCACATCCCCTTTTTAGAGATGTTAAAATGTAGAATTTTCTCTCCGACAAATGCACCAGGAAACTTGAACAGGAAAATTTATGTTTTATGGTACTGTAATAGCACAATGAGAAAATCACCTTGCTAGCCCCATAGATAAATTATTTTGAATATTTTATTATCTCAAAAATCAAATGCCATACATTTAAATTCCAGGACTTTATGGGAAAAGGCTAAATTGATATGAGTCACTGACAAGTCTTAGGTTTGACGAGATGGTAGGAAAGCCACACAGCCACTCCCCATCGTTTGGGCACAGGTTAACCGTCAGCCTTGTCGGAGTCAGAGCTGCCTGACCCAGATAGGATCTGTATTTTTACTACATGCTCTCTTAATAAGCTCCTTCCAGGCAGCCAGACATAGAAAATAGAATGCAAGTAGGTATGCCTAACAAGTGAAATCGTGTCAGGACTCGAAGCCTTAGCTCAAAATTATGTTTTCAGATTGGCCCTGTCTTTTCTTTCTGTCTTAGACAAAGTTGCTCTCTCTGTCCTCCCAAGATCTTGTGCATACTTCTATCATAACTCAGCACGTTGTTGGGGGAAACTATTTGGTTTCCTTTCTGTTTTTCCTACTAGATTATATGCTAATAAAAGCCTTCTTAATATGTAAAGTGGTATACAGCCTGAAATAGAGTAGGTATTCAGTCCTGTTTATTGGAGATATAAAGGGACAAAATAGATGATTAAATAGTTAATTCCTCTAGAGAATGGTAGATAAAGAAGAAAGTATGGGAGACCCCTGTAAGTTAATGGTTACTCAAGAAAGTAGGTTTGCTTAACCACAAAACTAAGCAGGCTTGCTTAGCAACAAACCATGCCACAGAAGCACAAGATATGCCTCAAAACAATAAAATAATGGTGGCATGAAACCCACATTCTGCTCAGTGAGCTCAGTAAGTAAATGACTCCTATGACATACTCTCTGCACATTTAAAATTCAGTAATTTACGAAAACGTGACTTGAAAGACCTTCATTGTACTGAGACCTGAAATAATTTTTCCATGGAGCCCCGACAGTCCTGGCTTGACCATGGAGGGACAAGAAAACTCCTGTGCCTAACCTGGAGAAGGAGCTGATGATGGAAGCATCATGTCTACTCAAGAATGAGGAAGGAGGTGGTCTATTCCCCCTGCCCACTTTTCCTTTGATAAAAAGAATGTAACCCACCAAGTTCCTGGGGTGTGGCACCTTCTCACCCAGCTGTTTGTAAGCCTCACAAATGTCCTGTTCTAACAAATAATTTCTCTTTAAAAAATATTTATTTATTTTTTGGCTGTTCTGGGTCTTGGTTGCTGCTCACAGACTTTCTCTAGTCACTTTGCCCCTCGCTGAATTCTTTCTGTGCTGAGACAAAGGACCAGAGCTCCTTAGAACCCCCAAAACACCGCCTACTGGTTTCAGATGGTTGATTGTTTTGTGGGTTATAGTAGTAGATTTTTAGCTTACTCAGGCCACAACTCATTACCAGGAAAGATGATGTAAAATGAATTTTAAAGATTTAACTTTAACAGCATTATCCAATAAACAAACCACGTAGACCAATGAATCACACTCTCAAGAGACAGGGAATCCTAGATGGCACCAGTGGTAAAGAATCCACCTGCCAATGCAGCAGACACAAGAGACATGGGTTTAGTCCCTGGGTCTGGAAGCTGCCCTCGAGGAGGAAATGGCAACACACTCCAGTATTCTTGCCTGGAAGGACTGATATGGGTGAAAAAAGGTTTGTACCCACATCAAACTCTGCAGAGAACCCAATGTTATGGGACAATCTTTTGATAAAGGGTATCTTTGCTCCTACTCTAAAACTAGGTGTGTGATTTGGGGCAGGTATCACACCTCTTGGTGCCTAGGTTCCTAATTTACAAAGTGGGAATAATCACCAGAATACCTGACAGGACTGCTGTAAGCATTAAATCCCATGATGTTTGGAAAGCTCTTAGCACTGTGCTCGGTACTCAGTGGAAGGGAGGAAATAAACGTTAGTAGCTACTGTCATTATCTGCCGTGTGTGTCATCAGTGAGCAAAGAGTGGTGGACCAGAAGTGTTTATTGGTCTCTAATTTGGCAATTCTTTCTATGGGGTTTTTTTTTTCAACCAAGATTATTGTTTAAGAAACAGCTTCCTTATTTCATTTCCTTGACTTTCAGCTTTATATAAGCACTTCCTTACTTAAGAATGGTCATTCTTCTCAGGGGTTTCTGCATTTGCTAAAGCTACATCCCTCCCCTGTTGTTCTTTTTCAGTGACTTGCTTGCCCTCTTAGCCAATGGACAACTTAGCATTTGAAATGCATGAAGACGCAAAGCGGAAGGTTGTGTCTGAGGGGAAGATGAACACCTTCTCCAGAATGGTAAGAATGTAAATGGGGATTTACATCTTGAGATTACTTGCTTCAAAACCTTTATGCAGATCTCAGGAAAGAACCCCTCCTTAGACCAGTTTTCTTCAAGTGACCTTCTTCAGAAAGGTAGCATGTCCTATTCTGAAAATCTCCTGACCTGCCTTTTCTCTCATAAACTGCTAACTCCTGTAGCTATTTAGTGGCCCAGCTTTCTACGAATTCTTGTTCACGGCATTAATGAGTTATTTATCGTTCAATATAATACCCTCATACAATGTTAAACTGAATATGTTGGTAAATGATTATGCTATACAAAACATCATTAAATAATTTAAAACATTAAAAAATTTTTTACACGTTAAAAAAACTACATTCAAGTATTACAAAATATTGGCAATATTCTCTCTGTTGTATAATAATACATCCTTGTTGCCTGTCTTACGCCCAACAGTTTGTACTCTTATTCCCCAACCCATTGCTCTTCCCCTGCCTACCCACTGGTAATCATTAATTTGCTCTCTATATGGTGAGTATGCTTCTTTTTTTGTTATATTCACTAGTTTGTTGTGTTTTTTTAGATTCCACATATAAGTGATATCATACAGTATTTGTCTTTCTTTGTCTGACTTATTTCACTTAGCACAATGCCCTCCCAGTCCATCCATGTTGCTACAAATGGCAAGGAATTTTGTTCCTTTTTTATGACTGAGTAGTATTCCATTGTGTATATATACCACATCTTCTTTATCCAACCATCTGTTAATGGACACTTAGGTTGCTTCCATACCTTGGAGATTGTAAATAATGCTGCTATGAACATTGAGGTGCATGTATCCCTTTGAATAAGTGTTTTTATTTTAAATATATACTTGGGAGTAAAATCTCCAAGTCATATAGTGATTCCATTATTAGTTTTTTGAGAAACCTCCATATTGTTCTCCACAGTGGCTGCAGAGTTTACATTCCTACCAACAGTGTACAAGGGTTCCAACCTTTTCCCCACATCCCTGCCAACATTTGTTATTTGTGTTCTTTTGAATATTTATGAGTGTTAAAGTAAGAATATCTATATTAGAATTATTAGTGATCAAAAATTTACTTGCTCAGAGAGCAAGACCAGGAACTCAGAGATCAGTGGAAAAGGAGTCCTTGATATCACTGATGATAATCGTCATTTTAGTGGTCAGAGGAGTAAGGGCAAGTTGGTTCAAAGGTTGGGGTGAGTATTTTCTTGGCAGCTTTTAGTAATGTGGATTGTAACTCAGAAATAGTACTGTTGTTTATAGCATATATTTGTGATATGAAACCAGGAAGTAGTAACATAGAAATACATGGAAATACCATGACTTCGAGTTGAGTGATGACTTAGGACCTCATATAGGTAATACACAGGAAGGAGGGAATTTACTGAAGCTATTTAAATGACGGAGGGAGGGAGAGACAGAGACTGATCAGGTCAGGCCCATTGATTACTGATATTCCCATTACTTATTCCCATGCATGTACCTGTACACATAAATGCATTTGTACATTCTGGAACTGAAACATTCTTAGAAAATAACTCCTTATAACCTCATTGATTTTCAGGTGAAGAAACTGATAAATAGGGTCTAATTGACTGACTTGGAAGTACTTAGCTGGGTACTTAATTCCCCAGTACCTAATTTTCTTAATTTATTCTGTGCCCCAGTCCTCAAATGTTTATTTTTATTCTTGTTTATTTGGGTGTCATCTGATGTATGGGCTATGTGTGAGTGTCCTACAGTTCTTGCACTTGCTCAGCTGCTAGACTGAAGAGAGAACCCGAGTCAGCGACAGAGACGTCAGTGTGCACTGGACAGGGAGTCTTACAGGTCAGAGGCCAGGGCCTGGAGGGACACCCACCGGGTACTGCTGAGGGCAGGCAGGACACAGCCTCTGTTTTCCCTGCACGGGGAGGAGGGGGCTATCAATTATAGGGGGCATGATGTCAGAAGGGCTCCTGGGTTGCAGGGAGAATGTTGGAACGCATCTGCCCACAGCTCTGGGTTAGCAACCATTGCAAGGGCCAGTGTTCCTCGGTGATGACCGAACATACCAGAGACGATGTGGTCCGAGGGCTGGAACCATCATTAGTGGGGGTCAGGCCGATCACACACATGGTTACTGATTAGTTTTGCCTTAGGAGGGGAGGCAGTCATGCACATCAGGTAAGGGTGAGGCAGGGTGGGGCAAGGGCTGTACAGAGAGCAGAACAGCCGTCTTCTGGGGCCTGACCAAACTGTGAGTGCGTGTGCGTGTACTGATTTACACATGTCTCATTTTACCAAGTATGTTTATCCCACAAGTGTGTTTTTCTTTTAAATAAAAGAGGACATAAACCAAACTCAGACAGCTGGCAATGTTTCTGATGCCTCAAGAGTGCAGAATAATTTCTAATTTCTTCTAGGAAAGGACGAGGCAGTGGTCACTGATGAGCATTTTCCTGGTGTGTCTTTTGGCCTGCACCATCACCACAGTGATCGGAGTCCTGATTCTCTCCTTGGTTTATGTCAACAACCCTCAGCCCCGTTCAGAACCGGGAGCCCAACCTCTGCAAACAGCAATTCCCGTGGTGCCAAAGGCTGTTGATCCAAAAGTTCAGTTTCTTAATCATTTATCTAAATCCAAGGTATGGATCACACGTATTAGGAAAAAGAATCATTATTATAAATGATGATTTCAAAATGAAGTTTCCATTGCTTGTTTACTAAGCTTTGTCCTCTCTTCATCAGAAGGAAGCAGTTGTGGGCTGTTTGGATGAAGGGAAGTGAGGGATGGAGAAGGGGAACGGTGGGTGGATGTTGGCTCCAGGCTGAACTTTGCTTTAGTAGCTGGTTCTCTGGCTGGAGGGGAGAGGTGCAGGTGGACAGATGGAAAGCCCTGTGTTCTCTTGTCAAGATAGGAGTTCATTTTTCTGTCTAACAGGGCCTGATGGCACTGTTGTCTCCTGGAGTCTTGCAGACCTGTTCTTTCTCTTCTTTTTGGGGGGGACTCCCGTATCCACTCACCCCTGTGTCCTTTTCCCCTGTGCTGCCCCCTCACTCTGGGGGCCGAGGTGGCCTCGCATTCCTCGGGAGATGGCCACCATGCTGACGGTTCGCGTATGACTTTTCAGGTGTTTGAGTTCCCTGGTGGCGCAATCCAGTGGGCCCGGTACAGGAACAATGCCAAAGACTACCTCAGCATGGAAGAAGAGGCCTTTGGCAGCAGCTTGAACAGCCAGAGATCACAGATGAGTCTGGGGACCCTGAGAATAAAAAGCAGTGGCCTCCGGGCCCCTCATTGGCACTTCAATGCCAACGAACATGGCTATCTTGTACAGGTATAACCCGTTTGCCCACATTCTGTGCTTGAGCATTCGTGCTGTGTGTCCTCAGGCTATTATTTAGGTTGTTGCAAAACCTACTTAACTAATAGGATGATAGACAACATCCAGGCTTTGGCTGTGTACCCAATTAGACCAGTTAGCAGTGCCTTGGAACATTAGTCTGTTTGTTTTAATTATTCGTGGCATCACTTTGAACTTCTTTCTTCAATATGAGATCATTTTTCACACATTGTTAAGCTCAGATCACTGTTCCTTCCTTTGAGCCAAAGCTAACTGTTAGCTCTGATCTAATGATCAAAGAGACTACAGCTTCCCTTTAGGGAAAAAGCAGGGACTGGAATAACGAACTAGTTTTGCTGATGTTCAACCTGGGATCAGCCAATGGGATGCCTTTTGTCCCTTTTACCTTTCAGAATTCTTTGGAAGTCAAGCGAAATGGAGCTGGAAGTGAAATGAGTGTACTTCCCTGAATTGCAAATAATTCATTAATTCTGAAATGTATTTATGGCTTCTGTGTTCCAGACACTGGGGAAATTGGAGTGATTAAGCTTTCATAGAACTTTCAGAGTTTGGTCTTACTCTGATAATCTTGTTAATAGATCAGCCAATTTTTTTTTTTCATTTATTTTTATTAGTTGGAGACTAATTACTTCACAACATTGCAGTGGGTTTTGTCATACATTGACATGAATCAGCCATGGAGTTACATGTATTCCCCATCCCGATCCCCCCTCCCACCTCCCTCTCCACCCGATTCCTCTGGGTCTTCCCAGTGCACCAGGCCCGAGCACTTGTCTCATGCATCCCACCTGGGCTGGTAGATCAGCCAATTTTTATGTGTGACATATTTCTGTTATTGCTAATAAAACTTCCTTTTTATACTTGGACAATTCACTCGATTTTAGAATTTACAAGAGAGATTAGAGCTTCATCTATGAGATTAAACCCTCCTTAGAAGAATACTTGGACAAAACAGTAAATGCACTATGTTATTACTATTATCATTATTAAAATTGTATGTAGGCTTTTTCTTACCTGGTAAATACATACACATCTATGTGAAAACACACAAACATACACAAGCATACACATGCATGTTTATGCAACCATCTGTGAACACACACATGTGCTTGCAGTCTTTTCAAACTAGCATGATCTTAGAGCTGTAAATGCTCAGTGGGGTGGTATTACCCGGAAGAGGGCAAAAACTGGTTGTTAGCAGGGTGAAAATATTACTCTTTTTATGTCTAAAGCGTAGATGTACATGTAGTACATAAGCAGTGTGTGTGTACCATGTACAGGTTTGCAGTACCTCTGTAATGTTAACGTTTCATAGGGTGGTGATTAGATAAACAGTCTAACATGGTACCTTAGAAGGCAGGTAATGAAAAAAGGTTGAAGAACATCGCTCCAAATTGATGTTGGGATGTGCTCTTCCATTTACATTTCAGGGGACGGCGTGGGTTGGGGTGGTTGATGATGGTGCTATCGTTACCACATACAATGTTACAGCTGGCCAAGTGATCTTCTTCCCGAAAAACACAGTGCACTGGATAAAGAATGTGGGGAGTGAAGACTGATTTTTCTTGCTCTTCTTTTCTACACATGAGGAACTTCAGACCCTGGATGTTGATGATGTCTTTTTTTTCTACACCTGAGGATATTGCTTCCAGGTCACTTAAGGTCTGTATCACTGCTGAGAATACTTCCAGGTCACTTAAGGTGTGTACCACTGCTGAGAACAAATCCTGAGAGGGTGTACATTCTGTGGGCACCAAGAGGGCATGGCTATTTGAGTTTCTAAGGTGGCAGTCAGCAAAGTAACAGGTGGGTAATGGGCTCAAGAACATGATTTGCTTCCTACTTAATACATAAACTGCCTCAAAGTTGAACTGCTTTTTATTTTCCCCTAAGAAGGGCTTCTATAGGAAACTAGTTTTAAAAAATATTTGTTTTACTATTTATTTCTTTGGCTGCATCAGGTCTTAGTTGTGGCATGTGAAGACGTCGCGGTACACGGGCTTCTCTAGTTGTGTGTGGGCTCCAGAGCGTGTGGACTCAGGAGTTACTCTGTGGTGTGTGGGATCTTAGTTCTTCTACCAGGGATCAAATCTAACCAGGTGAATTCTTAACCCCTGGACCACTAGGGAGGTCCCGAAAACTACTGATATAATGAATTGGTATAAAGTTTATGATAGTAAAAATTACTATAATTTTTCATCTCTGAAAAGCCATAAACTCATCCAGGGAGAACTTTGCTACAGATGATGTGATTGTATTTTCTTAATCTAAAGCAGAGGAGCCCACAGTGTTTCCTGAGGAATAGCTGCTTTTGATCTCTCTCAGTTTCGCTGGAGAAACTGCTGAAAGGGTTTAGAGGGTCACATGTAGATGCTGAAAGTGCAAATCGGTGATCAGAACTGGAGATGGTCCAGGCATGGCAATTCGAAGGGGTTCTGTGGTAAATTTAGGGACTTTAATAGTGGGATTCTGAGATTTATCTTGCAGTAAATCCTGCTCTAACGTTTTAAGGAGGAGTAGAAAAAATGAGTCGTTAGAATGAGAGTATTGGTAAGCATGGGAACCAGTGTACATTTTTGCAGGAGTTTACACTGACCATAAAGTACCAGTGCCAATCAATTGAATACTTGGACGGTTTTCATAAAGATCACAAATCTCAGGCTAGGTGAGGTCATCTCTTTTGCCTGGGCCATTGAGAACCACACCGGTGGCAATGCTACTCTGTCCTCAGCTGTCCTCTTCTGTTGCTAAAATTTGTAGGACGTTTCACAAATACCTTTTTTTGGGACATTTTAAAATATAACAACTTTGTTGAGATGTAATCCATGTACTGTAAAATCCATCCTTTTTAAAGTGTACAGTTTCAAAGTTTCTAGTGTGTTCTCAGATCTGTGCAACCGTCTCCACTGTCTGATTTTAGAATACTTTCATTCCCTCAAAAAGAAATGAAATTTCTTTGCCTCACTCCCCATTCTCTCCTACCCCCAGGCCCTGGCAACTACTGTTGGCCTTCTCTGTGGATTTGCCTGTTCTGTCTATTTCATATAAATGAAAACACACAACATGTGGCCTTTTGTGTCTAGCTTCTTTCGCTTAGCATAAGGTTTTCAGTGTTCATGTTGTAGCATGTATCAGTACTTCGTTCCTTTTTAAAATTTAAACTATTTATTTTATTTATTTGGCTGTGCTGGGTCTTAGTTCACAAATATCTTACATGGTCTCTTATGTGTTTCAGCCTGAAGGTGGAATTAATTTCATTAGAACATTCCGCAAGCAAAAGGAGGATCAGGGGGTCAATCTTCCTCCCAATTTGGCAGAACTGGTTGTCAATGCTAATTACTCACAGTCACCAGATAGCTTTGTGTGGAGGTACTTTTATGACTTGAAAGGTATAGTATGTTATTTTGTGAAGGCTTTTTACTTTTTGGTTAAGTATTTATATATGTATGATTACATAGGTGTATTGGATTAAGATGTAATGTGTTTTTTTTTTTAATTTTTAAAAAATTTTTTACAGCCAGTCACAGTCAAGAGAACTTTGAAAAAACACATTTCTCAACAGAGTAGGAGATGAAAGAAAAGGCCTGGAAGCAAATGAGAATGTGGGAGAAAAATTCAGAGTGTGTGGGGATGTGTTGGGGCTGGGCAATGCTGTAGAAGAGCCTGATGAGAGAGGAGGGCTCCAACCATGTAGCAATTAAGGGGTTTATTTTTATTTATTTAAAAATTAATAGCTCATTAGTTTGGCTACATGGGATCTTTGTGCAGTGAAGATCCTGTGAAGGTCTCCACACACAGGATCTTTGTTGAGGCACATGGACTCTC
Organism: Cervus canadensis; assembly: GCF_019320065.1. Classification (NCBI taxonomy): domain Eukaryota; kingdom Metazoa; phylum Chordata; class Mammalia; order Artiodactyla; family Cervidae; genus Cervus; species Cervus canadensis. The sequence continues at coordinate 9,250,273 of NC_057408.1, forward strand.
CAGCTGTGACGCACAGGCTTGGTAGTGAAGGGGCTCGGGCTTAGGTGCTTTGCAGCATGTGGGATCTTAGTTCCCCCATCAGAGATTGAACCTGGGTTGCAAGTTGGGTTCTTAACTGTTGGACTACCAAGGAAGTCCCAATTAAGGGGTTTTAAACAGGAGAGTGATACAGTGAGGTTTTTAATTTACCTATTTTTATCATTTATTTTATATTATCTTATTGAGGTATAATTGACATACAACATGATGTTAGTCTCAGGTGTACATCACAGTGATTTAATATTTGTATATATTATGACGTGATCACCACAATAAGTCCAGTTATTAGTAACATCACCACTGTACATATTAATAGTTGCATATTTTTTTTTCTTATCATGAGAACTTACAAGATCTTAGTAACTCTAATGTATGCATTGTGAAGTGAAAGTCACTGAGTCGTGTCTGACTCTTTGCGACCCCGTGGACTATAGGGTCCATGGAATTCTCCAGGCCAGAATACTGGAGTGGGCACCCTCTCCCTTCTCCAGGGGATCTTCCCAGCCCAGGGGTCGAGCCCGGGTCTCCCGCACTGCAGGCGGATTCTTTACCAGCTGAGCGACCAGGGAAGCCAGTGTGTGCTTTACAGTGTTATTAACTATGGTGCCTTGTTCTGCGTCATGTCCCCATGACTTGTTTATTTTATAACTGGAAGTTTGTATCTTTTGCCTTTCTTCACCCATTTCAGCCACCTCCGTTGCCAGCCTCTGGCAGCTACCACTCTGTTCCCTGTACCTGTGAGCTTGGGCACGTAGATTGTTCCCATATCTTGGCTATTGTAAATAACGCTGCAGTGAACATGGGCTGCAGCTGTCTCTTTAGTTGGTGTCAGGTTTTGCTTTTGAAGTGATGACCAGCCCAGCAGAAGTGTGGAGAATGATTGAAAGCGGCCAGATGGGAAGCAGGGAGATGAGTCAGGGACTCTTGCAGTCTCTGAGGTAAGGGATGATGGTGGCCTCCCTCTGGAAGACAGAAAGAATTGTTGAGAAGCAGGGAATTTAGAGTTGCTGAACTGACAGGACTTCATTGACTGATCGAGGAGAGAAGTAGAGATTGGTATTTAGGATGAGTCTCGCATTTTCCAGGGGCTTCCCTGGTGGCTCAGACAGTGAAGAGTCGACCTACAATGTAGCAGACAGGGTTAGATCCCTGGGTCGGGAAGATCCCCTGGAGGAGGGCATGGCAACCCACTCCAGTATTCTTGCCTGGAGAATCCCCATGGACAGAGGTGCCTGGTGGGCTAGAGTCCATAGGGTCGCAAAGAGTTGGGCACAACTGAATGGCTAACACTTCTCACGTTTTACAGCCAGGTCCCCTGAGCTGAACGTCTTAAAGAGGTCACTGTATGTTAGAAATTTCAGGAGAACTTGGGAAAGTAGGATAGCATCTGGTAGTTATCAGGTCAATATCTTGGCAGCACACAGGATGTGCAGCAGCACTTCCTACCACATAACTTCCTGTGGCTGTAGAAGGGCTGTTCCTGGGGCTGCATTAGGCTCTCCTTTTGTGGTACCATTTTGAAGTAGTTTTGTCTTATTTTGTTTTTTAAATTTCATCTGATTTCAGGTTCAAAAGAATATAAATTTCCAGGAGGAATAATACAGTTGGCACAATATTGGAAAAATAGAAATGAACTGAGCCACAATGAAAACATTTTTAGTGAATTCCTGAATCAGGTAATTGAGAAAAATGTTTTGATGATTATCAAAATGGATGAAATGTGAGCTTTAGGTTAGGTCAGTTTTTTTGGACAAAGCAAAAGGCAAGAACTAGTCAAACACTCATTGACCTGATTAATGCAAACTATTGATTGAGGCCTCATTGTGAATTTGGGAGCTTAACTTCTTGGCATGGATGGTTACATTAACAAAGAGACCGGAGGCTTGTGAGATTTCTCTTTTCATGTGTTTTAAATGCTCAACTGGCGGTATTGTTTAATGACTGAGAGCACAGCTCTGGCATCAAATCCCCTGATTCAAACCCCAGTTCTGCCACGGTGTCCCTAGTTTACTCAGGCAACCTGGACTTTAATTGCATCTCACAAAGTTGGTGGCAGTCTTGCAAGATTGTTATAAGGGACAAGTGACATAGTAACTGTAAAGGATATAAAAAATTGCCTGTTCTCAGTGAGGGCTTTGTAAACATTAGTTACTATGATGATTATACAAATTGTTAAATTGCTGAGTTGAATGTTGGCTTAATGTTGGAATTCATTTTTCCTTTTCTTTCTCAAGCATCGAAAAGCCCTCACTTTGAGTACACTCAGGATTTATAACAATGGATTACGACAGCCACACTTTCATTTTAATGCAAATGAAATGGGATATGTAATAAGTGGATGTGCAAAGGTAATTTCTCTGTGAACAGTTTTTTTTTTTTTTCCTGAACTTTCCTTTTTAGTGCAGAAGGAAGCAAGTAGGAGGTATTTCTTTGTTTTGGTTCAGTTGTTGGTAATAGAATAGGACTTTGTGCAAATGGCTTTCTGGGCATGGTTTCCATAGAGGATACCATGCATGTCCTGTGAGGTAACTTCCATATTTGCTCTTAGCATGAGAAGGGTTCTAAGAACATTTCAGAACTGATAAAGAGGTTTATCACTAATGGTGAAGGGCTGGAATACCTGCTTACATTTTCTGAGTTTTGCATTCTTAGGCAACGCAAGCATTTGGGGGCCATGCTTTGGGGGCCATGAAATTGGCTGTTTGCCTCTCAGTGTAATATGAGTGGGGGTGGCGGGGAGGTGTGGAGCCCCAGTAGGGTGGCCATATAGCCCCTTGGTGAAATTATTAATAGCACCCCCTTTGACTCTACAGAGAGTCCTAGTTTGGGTGGTCAATTAATTATATTTACCATAAGAAAAGTCACACAAATAGCATCTTACCACAGTGATTTGACAGTAGCTCCTCTGGGTTTTCGTAGGGCTCCTGAGAAGATCCAAAGGTCAAAATGGGCTTCTCTAGCTTATATCTGCCTCAGTCGTGACAGATACAATCAGACCAGACTGAAATGCACCTTTTATGTCACCCGGAGCAAAAGTTTTATGTTTTTAGAGGTGACAGCTGTCTTAAACTCGAAAAGGGCGCTGTCATTAACCCTCCGCAGGTTTCCTTTCAAGGGTCAGATGCTCTTTGTGAGGCGCTTTGGGTGCATGTGTGTGCGCTTATGTGCATCCAGTCTCCAGCCCTCTTAGAGGAAGACCCTCAGGATTCGCTCTCCCAGAAGGCTGAATTTCCCGAATGAGTAGCAAGGAGGGTGTAGGCGTAGTAAAACACTGAAATTTAAATCCTCTGCCTAATTAGTGAATGAATGTCATTGATACCCTTAATTAGAACAATTAATGCTCTTTTTGTATGATGTTCTGCAGTATTGATTTCGCTAATACATTTTGAGGGACATTTACTTCAATAGAGTATCTTCTGATTTTTGTGGAACTCTGTCTCAGAAACAGGAATGTGAACGTGAAGGATTGCCTCTTTTTTGCTGTTTACCTTCTCTGAGAAGTCCCTTTGTAACCACGTGCTTTTATTGATCTGTTCTTCACTATGAATACTTATCCTTATTGAATATTTGATTTTATTTGCTTCAGTTCAGCATAGTTTCTCCCCCCCTCCTTAGGTGGGCATTATCAATGCTCAGAGTTCCACAAAGTTTAACATTCACATTGGAGATGTGATATTTTTCCCCACTGGAACCCAGCATTACATTAAGAGCACATGCGATGAGGATTTGCTTCTCATTCTTGCCTTCAGCACTGGAGACCAGGTGAGAATAAGCCAGTGTCGGAGATGTTGGTGAGTGCCAGTGAAGTGCAGAGTACTCTGCTAAGCAGTGTATCTGGGTCATAGAGGGGACTCAGCATATGGATATTGAGTCGATGACTGACTTAATGAACTGGCTGAACCAGTGTGTGAAGAGGAGAATTGGAGATCAAATAATCTTTTCATTTGGTTATAAAGGAATCCAATACATCATATTTCTCTCTTAATTCCCCGAATTCTCAACCAACTGAGAAAAAAGACGTGTGCGTGCTCAGTTGCTTCAGCCACGTCTGACTCCTTGCAACCCCATGGACTGTAGCCCTCCAGGCTCCTCTGTCTATGGAATTTTCCAAGCAAGAATACTGGAGTGGGTTTGCATGGCCTTCTCCAGGGGATCTTCCCAACCCAGGGATCGAACCCATGTCTCTTAAGTCTCCTGCTTTGGCAGGCGGGTTCTTTACCACTAGTGCCACCTGGGAAGCCCAAAGAGCAGCATACAGAGACTTAGAAAATCGTTTCTGTTGCTAATCGTGAAGATATGTGGGAATATGATTAGCATCTGCGGGCAGGTGGGTTTCCTAAAATCTATTGGGTTGGCCAGGATTGGGTTGGCTTACTGGTGTTGAAGTGAGCTCTTATACAGCTTATGGCATAGAGAAACATTACCTGAGTTTTGAAGCTTTGCCAGCTCCCAAACAGAGAGGGAGGCGGTGAAGTAAGCATGGCCAGTGTATTCTTCTGAAATTTATGGTAGAGAGATAAGGGAGAAGGAGAGAGAGAGAAAGAGGAAGAGGGAGGAAGGAAAAGAAAGTCTCTTGTATATGAAAAGAAACTGTAGGAGACACGAAGTACCATGAAGTATGACTGAGCAGTGCTTCCAAGAAGGAGAAGCATTCCCTCCCATCATTGTTTTAAGCAAATCTGATATATCACGATCTGTATTATAAAACATGTATTAAGAGAAATTATTTATTATATTAAATAGTTTGCTTATAAAAGTTCACCCCAGTGCTCCTTAGATGGAATAATGTGTTTGAAGAACAAGAATAAATAGTAGAACTTAGATTTTAAAAAAAAGGTCTTAGGACTAGATTCCCTGCTGAGACAGGGTGAGAATTATGAGTCTGGGGACCCCTGGGGCAGGTCAGAAACAGACAGGCAGTGGTTCTCTTGGCTATGGTTCTTCCCACATGGAGACCCAACAACATCTCCAGCGGGGAGCACACTGAATTCAGCAGTTTCATCAACATGACCTATACCAAGAGGTGAGCCTGTCCTGCTGGGTGATGCTCGTTTTCCATGATGACACTTCCCCTCTTTAAGGGAGACTGGAAAACTCCAGAATCTGCTTCTCTGAGCCTCCAAACCTGGGGGTACGTGGGGTAAGGTTTGTGGAGAGGTCTTTGAGGAAGATATGCACTGGAAACTATTAACAGCTGTAGACTCTCTCAGGGCAAGGTGGGGGATAGGATTCCGGTGTCCCATGCTTTTGGTGTCGGCCTCACTGGAGTCGGACACGACTGAGCGATTTCACTTTCACTTTTCACTCTCACGCATTGGAGAAGGAAATGGCAGCCCACTCCAGTGTTCTTGCCTCGAGAATCCCAGGGACGGGGGAGCCTGGTGGGCTGCCGTCTATGGGGTCGCACAGGGTCGGACACGACTGAAGTGACTTAGCAGCAGCAGCAGCAGCAGTGTTACGTATGGAGAAGGCAATGGCACCCCACTCCAGTCCTCTTGCCTACAAAATCCCATGGACGGAGGAGCCTGGTAGGCTGCAGTCCATGGGGTCGTGAAGAGTCGGACACGACTGCGCGACTTCACTTTCACTTTTCACTTTCATGCATTGGAGAAGGAAATGGCAGCCCACTCCAGTGATCTTGCCTGGAGAACCCCAGGGATGGCGGAGCCTGGTGGGCTGCCGTCTGTGGGGTCTCACAGAGTCGGACATGACTGAAGCGACTTCGCAGCAGCAGCAGTGTTACGTAGCCACGCAGTTGCCGTTGTGAAAATGTCCTGATGGCTGTGGGGTCTCTGTGGCCGCACTTCGGCGCTGACAGCTCTTCTTCTGGTTTCCACTCTCAGTTGCAAACCCTTGACATGGACGATTATCTTCAGGCCACTGCAGACCACATCCTGGCTCAGCTTTTCTTCAAGAAGCAAAGTGAGTTTAAGAAGATCCCTCAATTCAAGGAAGACCAGGCAGTCAACATGCCTTAGATGTGCTGATGCATTCATATCTATTTTTCTCTCTTCATATGTTATTACTGTTTTTAAAGAAGGTCCACTTGGCTCGTGAACTTGGAGCTCCTTACAGAGTGACATTGGTCAAGCAGGTGTGAAGCAGCCCCACGGGCTCATTTAGCTAAGATCATAGGCAACTCATGCTAAGCGAACATTTCCGTGTACTCTGTGCAGCTTATCTACAGAGGGGCTCTGCTCAATTAAATTAATATTTTTTATGGATTTTAATATGCACGTATATATTTATTTTCCTTTTGTTGCATCAAATTTATTACTACAAATGAAAATCCATTCTTTTATTTTGCACATCAGTGAAACTTAGTGCCATGCTTGTATTTTTGCTATTCATCACGGTGGAAGGAGGTATGGAGATTAGCCTACTCATGTACATACATACGGATGCAGCCAGAAGAACCCAAGTACATCTGACCTTGTTTAGTTTAGTGTAGAATCTTAGTGTCTTAACGCTTTTGTCAATATGAAGATACTTTTTGTAAGGCTCGAAATTTCAAGGACTCACACGAGTAGTTTACTTATTATATATTAGCTGAGAAAATACTTAATGGCAAACTAATTATAAATTCAATATTTTCTTTGAATGTATTTGAATTTTATTAATCACATCACAGACTACCTCTGAGGAACAGTCATCCCTATATTTGAGAAGCAAGTGTTTCTTTAGTCTATTGGCTGGGTGTGTATATGGACTTGAAGACTACTTTTCATCACTTGGAAGCTGGTAGGAGCCGGTGGTCTCTAAGTTGGGGGTCATTGTCTTAAGTAGAAAAGAGTTTGTTCAAATCTAATCAGTGCTTGAGTTTTCATTGTTGTTGTTTCCTCGCTAAGTCGTTCTAACTCTTTGTGACCCCGTGGACTGTAGCCTACCAGGTTCCTCTGTCCAATTTTCCTGGCAAGGATACTGGAGTGGTTTGCTGTTTCCTCCTCCAGGGGATCTTCCCAACCCAGGGATCGAACCTGTGCTTCCTGCACTGGCAGGCAGATTCCTTACCACTGAGCCACCAGGGAAGCCCTGAGTTTTCTTTATAGTTTGTCTCAGTAGGTATTTGGTACCTCTGCATTTTGCTTGGGTACCACTATCAGTTCTGGGCTATACTATACACAACTCTAGACAGTAGAGATGCTTGTTAATGCTTTCAGCCAGCACCCTCTTTCAGTCATATTTCCTTGACACATAATGAAAATTTTAGGTATTTTAAGGATTTTTGTTCTTAGACAAAGAAGGAATCAGTTTGTATGTTCCTTTTTCTCTGTGTCTCTCTTTCTCTATGTATGTTTCTCTCTCTAGATAACTAGCTCTCTTGACTGTATAGAAGACAGAGAATCAGGAATGACCCCCTTTGATGAGGGAGTAGTCATCTACATATTATATATGATCAGGTCATGAAAGGCCTGTCATCTCTTGCTACCAAGGTATATTTACCTTATTGCCACTTTCCAGGAGAGCCGGCTGAGATCAGAGCTTGGTAGCACAGGGGATTTTGTGGTGGTAGTCTTGCTTTGAAGAGACTTTGTAGGGAATGCGTCATCATGCAGGAGGAGGAGCATGGTTGAGAAGATGCAGGGAAGAGCATAGGACAGTAGGTGTGTGGAAGGTGGATGTCCAAAGAGAGGGGGAGTAGTCATAAAAGGAAATGGCAGTGTGTACACAGATCTTATCTGCACATCTTGTTTTACTTTGGGACTCTTTTTAAATATACTATAAACCAGGTGATAATCCCTTTTCTTGAATCAGGAAGTGTATCTGATTACTATGTGGTCATTTAATAAAGATTTTGTGTATCTGCATATTATTTTGTCATTTAATTTTTTTTCTTAATTGATTTTTAATTGAAGGGTAGTTACAGTACTGTGTTGGTTTCTGCCATACATCAGCGTGGATCAGTCATAGGTGTACGTGTATCCCCTTCCCCCTGAGCAACCCCCCCACCCCATCCCACCACTCTAGGTTGTCACAGAGCACCGGTTTGGGTCCTCTGAGTCACACAACAAATTCCCACTGTTCTGTCATTTAATTTTAAATGAAACCTGTTCTTGAAGTTTTATGAATTTGGCACATTACTGGATTCCTTCTATGCATTCTTGAAATATGCTATATCATTGTCTAAAGAAAATATATTATGGTGTTGGAACTTTCTGGGTTTCCTGACTTAGGTTTCCAGACTGTTGTGTATTTAAAAATAGAAAACTACTAAAAATAAAAATGAATGCTCTAACGAAGACATATTAATTGGATGTTGTTGGTATATTATTTTATGGGGGAGTTTTTTTCTTTTTGGCCACACTGCTCAGCTTCTGGGATCTTAGTTCCCTGACCAGGAACTGGACTCGGGCTCACGGCAGTGAAAGTGCCAAGTCCTAACCACTGGACCACCAGGGAATTCCTTGGGGAGGATGTATTCTTAGTTTTCGCTTGGCTGTTCTAATTTCAGTCCTTTTTCCCTGTTTGGAAAGCTGATTTCTAGTTTTAATACCATTTTATTCCTTAGGGTAATTTCATCCATTACTACTCAAGTGCTTTTAGGCTTTTTGGTATACCTACTTTATTTATTATCAAATCAATAGATTGAAGAGTGAATTGCTCAATCAGACTGATTATTTGACATCATTCAGGCAAAACCCCCAGACATTTGACTGAAAACCTCCTTTAAAACTGAACCTACCTTACCTACTTTATACACCCAGTCTATAATACAGCTACATTTGATTGATTTGAAATGGTATGAATTGTACATAAAAAGTTCTTAAATCTTTAGAACTTTTTAACAGCATCTTTGAATAACTGAATGGAGCGAGTTAATTTGACTAGAGGAGCTACAAGGTTAGGTAAATACCACTGTGTGTTCCTTACTGCTTATAAATAGTGCCAGGCGGTTATAAAAAGTTTCTTTGTTCATATTCTCATCCTTTCCTATTGAAGAGTAATCAGGCTGCTTTTTACAGCCCAACCAATTTAGAAAAAGGAAAATAGTTACTTTTACTATATAACTTGATTCTTAATGACCGTAATTTACCAACGGTTGCAAGTGATTTTCAGTTATATAGCATTATTGCTGTAAAGAAAAAAAACAACTAAGAAAAGAAAGGGGAAAAAAAAAGCCACAGTGATTTTGTGCTGTAATTAGAAGTGATAAGTGGTATTTCTTCCATGCTCTGCACTCACCATAGCTTCATGAAACTTGTATGTTCACCTTGGAGCACTGTTCCTTTATACAGAACAGTAGGACACTGGGGAGTCCAGAAAAGAATAGTGATGCTCAAGAGATGAAAACCTGTGTTTTCTTCAGTGTACTTAAGTTGGAACTGTCAGGGAAAAAGAAGTTAAGGGATTACGTAGAAACAATGAAGTTGTGCAGCTGGTAGAGGCCACGTTTCGTGTGATCTCAGTGCTTTAGTTTGCAGAGAGACAAAGTGATACCTGACAAGGGCAGGGCACCCAGACTGTAAGTAGGATACTTGAGACAAAGTCCAGATCTTTTGAGGTGCTTCCCACCTCCCCTGGGGCGGTTTTTTTTTTAAGGGTCAGCCAGTAAATATTTTATTTATTTATTTTTATTATTTTATGTTTGGTTGCACTGGGTCTTGGTTGCTGCGTGTGGGCTTTCTCTAGCTGCAGGGCGCAGGGGCCTAGGCTTTTCATCGGCGGTAGTTTCTCCTGTTGTGGAGCGCAGGCTGCAGTCGTTACGGCTCACGGGGTTAGTTGCTCTGTGGTATCCTTGTAGAGCTTTTTGATTACTGTCTTCAAGTATATAAAAAATTCGTCCACCTGAAGCAGAACTCTGCACTAGGAAATGGACCGTCTTCAAGTGGGAGAGGTGGCTTCTGCCACTGCACTTCGGCAGCCCCAGTGCCAACACCGCTTCTCCTTTTCTGAGCCTGGAATGTGCCCGGTGTCCAAGGCCAGTAGCTTCTGTAAAGAGGTGACCAGAGCCCCCTGAGATCATCGTCCCTATCTAGCCAAGTATTCCCCGCTTGTGTTTTCATTTCAAGTTTTATTAAACAATTTTTACACTGTGGCTCAGATGGTAAAGAATCCGCCTGCAATGCAGGAGGCCTGGGTTTGACCCCTGGGTCAGGAAGATGCCCTGGAGAAGGGCATGGCGACCCACTCCAGTGTTCTTGCCTGGAGAATTCCAAGGACAGGGGAGCCTGGCGGGCTACAGTCCATGGGGTCACAGAGTCGGACGTGACTGAGACACTAACACACTTATACTGATAAAATGTACATAACATAAAAGTCACCATTTTAAGGTGTACAATTCAGCGGCATTAAGTATATTCACCTTGTTGTGAAGTCACCACCACTGTCCGTTCCCAGATCTCTTCATCATCCCAAGCAGGGACATAATGCTCATTAAACAGTAGCTCCCCATTCCCTTCTCCTCCCCAGTTCCTGGTAACCTTTATTTTTTATCTTTATAAATTTGTCTATTTTAGGTCCCTCATAAAAGTGGAATCATACAATGTTACTCGAGCCTCAGTTTTATGAATTTTTTTACTCATTTTCAATAATTATGCCTTTATTATGTTCTTATCATTGTGCTAGGATACACAAGAGACATGAAGATGTGGTCTCTACAAATTTATAATTAAAATGTTTCTTATTTATTTCTATATTTCTCTTCCCTCCCCACCCCTGTATGAACAAACCCAGCCCTTATCATGAGTATTCAAAAGGATGTTTATTCATTTAGACTATGTTAAGGGGCTTCCCAGGTGGCACAGTGGTAAAGAATCCACCTGCCAATGCAGGAGATGCAAGGGTTTGATTCCTGGATCAGGAAGATCCCCTGGAGGAGGAAATGACAGCCACTCCAGTATTCTTGCCTGGGAAATCTCATGGACAGAGAAACCTGGCAGGCTACAGTCCTTGGGGTCACAGAGACATGACTGAACACACACACACACACACACACACACAACACACACACACACACACACACAAGGAGTCCATAGTAGCAGAATTGAAAAAAATTAAAGAGGTGAGTCTACATTATGCATTCGTATTTCCAGAGAAGGCAACAGTCAGTCTTTTTGGTGGTTCCCATTCTAGGGACTGTCATAACAGTTCTTGGTCCTCAAATTTTTCATAACTCTCATAAAATTACTTTTCCTCTACTTTTTTTTTTTTAAAGGCACCTCATTCTAGTCCCTGAGGTTTAAACATCCAGGTAAGAGTGTTTGACTTCTGTTTTTTAAACATTAACAAGAAACCCCACGTAGCCTCAGCAGGTGTCCTTTACATCTCTTATCTTGATTCAGGAATGCCCAACTTCATCCTACTGGCAATAAACCTATTGTTTTATTACATTAGCCTGTTGAATTCCCTCTTCCTTTGTTCAGAATGTGGAGTAGCTCTCAATGAAAGGGAGCAGGCTCTGATGTGCAGGCTAAATGGATATTGTACCAGAAGGGCCAGATATAGTGAGGGGGAGCCTGGACTCATGGAACGTCAGTGAAGGCATTAGCCTACATCCCCAAAGACCACTTTGGATGTAGGGTCAATGAAGATACTAAGATATTTAAATCATCACCTAGGAAAAATTTACAAAGGAAAGAGCAGTATCTTTTTTTTTTTTTGGTCTTTTCAGGAAATTGCACAATTAAGAGGTGGTGTTTTTTAATTTGTTTTTGTTTTGGTGGTAAGCATGCAGTATGATGCAGCTGTTAGTAAGTGTCAAGAATAAATTAAATAAAAATAGGACAGTTACTCGTAAAGTTGGTCTCAAGTGATTCATGTAAAGCCTTTAAATGTCTCCAGTATCTGGGATAACTTTTCCTCCAGAATCAGCACTGCTCAGAGGATTGCTGTCCTGGGAGATAATTTTGTCTCTCTTTGTAAGGCATTTTAGATAGTAAAAGCCAAGAAGAAGGAATTTCTGTCAACCAGGATGGATTGTCCTTTCAAATGTACTTTCTCTAATGTTGTAAAATAAACCACTGGAGATGGGTTTACAAGTTTACATAGTTCTGAGCTCCCATCTGGCCTGGGTATGGGAAGGCTTTCTTAAATACACAGACAGCTCCAGAAGAGAGAGGAGGAGAGACACATACAAGGGAAGGGAAAGCTGTGGTCTTAAGGGCTGGTGTAGAAATCTTGAATTTCCTTCCATAAGACATGTTCAATTTTCTTTTAAAATATTTGCTTTTGACTGGGATACTTTTCTAGCCAGATACAATCTACTTTGGCCTATATGTTTGGCTACCACCCCTTAGGTCTTTAACTTTTAGTTCCTCACTTAGAAAAGCATACAGGAGCAAAACGTCCAATTGCAAGTGTACAGCTTGGTGATTTCTGCAAACAGAACATGTGCATTCAACCAGCACTTTGATCAAGAAGTATTATATTACCTGCAAGTCCTCTTGTGGGGGCCAGCTTCAGTCACCACCCCCAAAATGATAAGCAGTTTTTGAGCTTTATATGCATGGGATCGTAGTCTATGTGCTTTTTGGGACTTGATTCATTTTCCATAACATTATGTTTTCGAAACTCATTCATGTTGTTGCTCTTCCTCTTCACTTAGCTGTTTTTTCTTTCTCTTCAGATAAACATGTTGCTTTCATGTGTCACCTCCTTGATTCAGCGTAGCCAGCCATGACATGTGTATAAGTGGAGTGACTCTAAGTCAGGTCCTCTTGGTGGCCTTGATCCCTGGGGCTGTCCCTGCTTTTTTTCTTCTACATGGTTGTTATCTGGGAAGAACTGAGATCTAAGAAGAGAGAGGAGGAAAAGACAAAAACTCAGCACTTTCTGCCTGAAGTTTCTTTTCCTTTAACACACTCCTTACTCCAGCTCCTTCCACCCCAGTCCATCAGGTGGGAGGAATGTGGTCGATGCTGGCTACACCAGCCAGGTTCAATTCCATGGCGACACTTTCCCCCAAACAGCGGTCATTTTTCTTTAATTAGAGAGGGAGAAGTAAAGGAAGGTGATCTAGGAACATATTACCAGCTTTCATAAAGGGATGACTTGTTTGGTTGGCAAGTTGTTCATAACTGGTTTCCCTCTCCTGGTTTTCTTGTCCATGAGAAATGAGTTAGTACTTTATAAAAATAAATTTAACAGCAGCTATTTTCAAGAGAGAGAGATTTAAACTTCACAAGCATATAGCTTAGATGAAACAACCCATTCAAGTTTGAGCAGTTGATTTTATCAAAAATTTTCCCCAGGGCTTGTTGCAGAATGAAGTTTATAATAGTTTCTCTGCAGTTTTGAAGGTCCTGTTTTTACTAAGTATGTATCAGTTCATTCATTTTCATGCACTGTGCAGAAGTAAAGCCAATAGCTGTCTGAATGTGTCCACTTCAATTACTAATGCAGTATCAAGAAAATCAATAAGGTATTTCAACACTCTTCCAACTTATTCTTCTGACCTCAAAGGCAGAGGATGATGCTGAACTTGAAGACCCAATACTTTGGCCACCTGATGCAAAGAACTGACTCATTGGAAAAGACCCTGATGCTGGGAAAGATTGAAGGCGGGAGGAGAAGGGGACAACAGAGGATGAGATGGTTGGATGGCATCACCGACTCGATGGACATGAGTTTGAGCAAGCTCGAGGAGTTGGTGATGGACAGGGAGGCCTGGCGTGCTGCAGTCCATGGGGTCACAAAGAGTCGGACACGACTGAGCGACTGAACTGAACTGATTCACTGGAATGAAGTCAACTTAGATTCTTAGGTTGCTGTCGAAGTGGTTATATAACGAAGACAAGAGAATTGTGCATTTGTTTTCTGCTATCTCTCTTCATGTTTATGAGCAGTGTTTGCAGCACGGGGAGGCATGGAGGAGGAGGAGGGAGGACTGTAATGGCTGCTGTGGTTTCAGATGCTAAGGGAGGTATGGACCCTCCTGCAGCTCCGAAGTGGCTGCGAGGAGGGCTCTCCGGGGGGTGGATTGTGGTCCAGGGGCTGCTGAAGCCTTCGGGCACCTCCCTACTCACAGTCCTTGACACTGGCTGCCTGATCGGAAAAGCGACCCCAGAGGCAGAGCTCATCTGGAGAGGCCCCTCCACGTGCCTCTGCTTGGGGCATGAGAACCATTTTGATTTGTAAAATGAAATGTTGAGAATCCTGCATCTGTGGGCACTAAAAATTCCCCAAACCCAAGATGTGAAGGTCAAATAGAATAGAGAGACTCACCCTTTGAGGCCGAGTTATAAAATATGTGTGGAAAATTTGAATTTATTTTGTATGAGGGGTTTAGGGACAATTCCTAGTAAGGATATCACGATCTGAACAAGGAATTAGATGCAGGGCTGGGGTCCAAACACCAGTCATGCATCCACAATAGGCATCTAAGAAATCAATATGAACTCGAATTAGTATCTGAAGCCTTTCCCCAAAGTACCTTTGTTTAACGGAGAGAAAATCCCCATCCATTAAGTGTCATGGGCCAGATTACTCTGTCACGTGTGGTGACATATCAGTAACGGTCTGGAATGCCACATGGCTTGTTACCATGTTTTGGAAAATTCTTGCTTGTGGTGACTACAGTTCTTCCATCAAAGCCCCTTCCCATGTGCTGCTATACTCTCTGCCTTCCTGATCCTCACTATTGCTTGACTTCACCCTACAGCCATATTCGGGAAGGTTGTAAGAGAGAAAGAGACCTTCAGAGCTGGGAAGGGACCAGCTAGTCCAGTAATTCCAAGCCGCGCTCCCGCGGTGCCCTAAGCATCTGCAGAGTTGGGACTCAGAGCAGAGGTGAGCCAAACTGGGTCTGCTCAAAGCTCTTACCAGCTTTCACCTGCCCTGCTGCAAACAAATCAGTAAAAGGTTTGAAAGTCAGTGACCCAGTCCAGTTGCTTTCTTTTCCAGGTAAAGAAATTGGAGCCTGAAGAGCTGACTTCCTAGATACAAAGCGCTTGAGTGTGGTAGTGACACAGCTGTTTTAGAAATGGGTAATTTCTGGGAACTGGAATGAACTCGCTAATGAAGGAGGGAGTTAAAAGGTAACTTTGTAAAGTTTTGGTTTCCTTTGGAGATTTTAACCTTCCCAAGGATATGCTTGCCACCTTCTTTAGAGTCTCTGTTTTGGGAACACAACTTTAGAGAACTGTACATGCCGTTTCAGGAAAAAATACAATAGCAACTTTAAGCTAGCGCTTCTCCTGGCAATGTAAGGCTAAAGATGGGCTGCTTTGGTAAAGACTGTGACTTTAGGCTATGTTTAGTCTAAAGCTCCTTTTTCACACTTTAGAGAAGGCCGTGATGAAATGATAAACATGCCTGATCCACGTCCCCTAGTTCCTAGATGGCAGCTTGACCTGTGATGGTGCTGGAGATCTTTGCTGTCACCTCTCCCCCTGCCTGAACTCATCTCTCCTTTAGACCCTCCCTCTCCAACCCTAGACTTCGCAACAGTCTGCCTGACATTTCGGTTTGCTTGTCTAGGAAACATCTCAGATTCACATGACAGAAGGTGAATTTCTGGTTTTCTCTCCTAAGTCAATTCCATCTGAACATTTTTCATCTTGGTTAATGGCAACTTTTCCAGGCTTCCCAAGTGGCGCTTGTGGTAAAGAACACACCTGCCAATGCAGGAGACTCAAGAGACCCAGGTTTGATCCTTAGGTCAGGAAGATCCCCTAAAGTAGGAAATGGCACCCCACTCCGGTATTCTTGCCTGGAAAATTCCACGGGCAGAGGAGCCTGGCAGGCTATGGTCTATGGGGCTGTAAAGAGTCCAACATGACTGAGCAACTGAGCGCATGTCACATGTCATGTTACAGTGGCAACTCTGTCCTTCTGATTTCTCAGGCCAAGACGCTCAGAGTCATCTTACTCCTGTCTCACATCCTCTGTCCACTCTGGATCTGACCTGTTCTCACTCCCTCCACTGCTATCACCTCGGACTAAGCCACTATCATTTCCTGTCCTGTTTAGCTTGAGTTTCTTAACTTGGCTTTCCTTCTGCCTATGAATCTTGCTTTCAGTTTATTCTTGAAGTGGTCAGAGAGGTCCTTTTTTTATAAGTAAGGCAGGTCACGTCATCCTTTCTTCAAGACACTCCCCATCTCACTCAGAAGTTAAAAGATCTTCCCCCTCTGGCCCCTACCCTCTTCCGTATCCCACTGCTCCGAGCCACACCTGTCTGCCCCCAAGTCCCTCCATGCCCTCCCCCTTCCACGGTCACCCCTCCCCTGCCTCACCCCCGGAACTTCTCTGGCCTCATGGCTCCGCTTCTCGTCTTGCTCCTCCTGCTCACTCCACTCCAGCCACACCAGCCTCTGGGCTGAGCCTCAAACACTCTTGGCATGCTTCAGAATTAGACCGTTTACTGGTGGTCCCCTCTGCATGGGTCGCTCCAGTCAGATTTCTAACTCTCTCACAACTTCAGGGTTTTGTT
The DNA here is from genome assembly GCF_019320065.1 of Cervus canadensis. Lineage (NCBI taxonomy): Eukaryota > Metazoa > Chordata > Mammalia > Artiodactyla > Cervidae > Cervus > Cervus canadensis. The sequence goes on from NC_057408.1 coordinate 9,266,684, forward strand.
CCAATGTCCCATTCTCAATAATCATCCTAGCTAAATCAGTAGGGAACTGCAAACAAAAACCGCAATGAGATATCACCTCACACCTGTCAGAATGGCTAGCACCAAAAAGAAGACAAATAACAAAACGTTGGTGAAGATGTGGAGAAAAGGGAATGCTCTACACTGTTGGTGAGTGTAAATTCGTGCAGCCACTGTGAAAAATGGTATGGAGGTTTCTCAGAAAACTAAAAATGGAACTGTCATATCACTTGGAAATGTCCTGGGGATATGTACAACCCCCCCAAAACACTGATAAAGATACCCACACCCCAATGTTCATAGCAGCATGATTTACAATTGCCAAGATATGGAAGCAAACTAAGAGTCCATCAACAGATGAATGTACAAAGAAGATATGGTATATATTCAAAGGAATATTACTCAACCATAAAAAGGAACAAAATTTTGCTGTTTGCAGCAACATGAATGGACTTGGAGGGTGTTATAAGTAAGTCATACAGAGAAGGGCCAATACTGTACACTATCACTTTTATAGGGAATCAAAAAAATACAGATAACTAATGAATATTAACAAAAAAGCAGACTCACAGATATAGACAACTAGTGATTACTAGTGGGGAGAAGAAAGGAGGAGAGTAAGAGATAAAAGCTATTAGGTATAAAATAATTTACAAGGATATATTGTACATTACAGGGAATACAGATAACATTTATAATAACTAAAAATGGGGTATAACCTTTAAAATTCGTGACATATTATTTGTTGTTGTTCAGTTGCTCAGTTGTGTCTGACTCTTTGAGACACCATGGACTGCAGCACACCAGGCTTCCCTGTCCTTCACCGTCTCCCAGAACTTGCTCGAACTCATGTCCATTGAGTCAGTGATGCCATCCAACCATCTCATCCTCTGTCATCCCCTTCTCCCACCTTCAATCTTTCCCAGCACCAGGGTCTTTTCTAAGGAGTCGGCTCTTTGCATCAGGTGGCCAAAGTATTGGAGCTTCAGTTTCAGCATCAGTCCTTCCAATGAATATTCAGGGTTGATTTCCTTTAGGGTGGACTGGTTTGATCTCCTTGCTGTCCAAGGGACTCTTCAGGAGTTTTCTCCAACACCACATTACATTATACCCCTGTGATACATATATTCAACAGCAACTATCAGTTCAATCGCTCAGTCGTGTCCGACTCTTTGCCATACTTCAATTAAAAAATAATTCAAAAATTAAAAAAAAAATCATTCTAGCTAAACAGGAAAAGTCCTGCCACCCATACGGGTCTCTCTCCACCGGTTCTCGTCTGTGGATAACCATAGGGGTGTGTCCAGAGAGAGACCAGCGGTAGAACACGGGCAACTCTCGCGAGACCCTATGCCGGGAAGATGCGTGGGAAACGCTGTTTCTCCCAGTGCCCTGGCAGGGGGCGAAGGCAGCAAGAAGCCGAGTGACTGGGAGAGGCCCCTGGGAGTCCGCCAGCGCCCCGCAGCCTTCCTTACAGGGCGTGAGAGGCCGAAGTCGCTGAACGGGTAGGCGCTGTCACCCGGCTAGGCTTCAAGCGCTTGCTCTGGACCATGAGAACCGGTTTTACACGTGTCCCCGGCCCGGCGCTGGGGGGCGTGGTGACTGAGACGTAGGGGGCGCGCAGGGACCCGGTGTCCTGCCTCCTCAGCGCGGGCCGGGCCGCGGGCCACCGAAAATGGCGGGAAAGCTCTGAGACGGGCCACAGACTGACTCCTCACGGAGGGAGGGGCCAGACGGGATGGGCGGACATGTGATGGTTGACGGCAAGGAGCGTTCGAGCAAGTGATGCTGGGTTAGTAAATTGCCTCATTGGTTAAATTAAAAAACAATTTTTTTGGGGGGGGGGGGGAAAGGAACAACCGGGTTTAAGTATATGTCCTTAATTTTTTGCCAGCTATTGCCAAACCATTATCCAGATTCTTTTGCTTCACATTTTCACCACATTTTCACATTACTTCATTCCTTGCTCCAAACCTTTGATAACACTTATTAGAAAGAAAGAAAAGAATTTCTAATAAGGAAACAAAAGAAATATCTTTGCCAATTCTTTAAGCCAATTTGCCAATTGTTTAAGCCACTAAATCGTGTTTGACTCTTTGGGACCCCATGGCCCTCCAGACTCCTCTGTTCATGGAATTTCGAGGTAAGAATACTGGAGTGGGCTGCTATTTCCTTCTCCAGGGGATCTTTCTGATCCAGGGAAGAATCAAACCTGCTTCTCCTGCATGGGCAGGCGGATTCTTTACTGTGATACAGGCCTACAATGATATGTTATTACTGGTTTAGTTTATATACCTTTGATTACTATTGAGGATGGACGTATTTTTACATCTTTATTGATAATTTGCAGTTTTTACTTTTATGAATTATTCTTTGTTTTTTAACCTTGGAAAATTATGAAAACTCTTTATGCATTAACCTTTTCCTAGCATTTAAATTTTTCCCCCTTGTTTACTTTTTATTTTTTTATGGTGTTTTTCTGAAAATTTTAAATGTTTAGAGAGTTAACCATTCATCTTTTCTTTTATGGGATCTAGTTTTGTTGTTTTGCTTAAAAACTGTCTCTCACTTCTCTTCCTGTCAGTATTTCTCCATATTTTCATCTGAGTTTTCTGTGATTTTATTGTTTCACCAAAATCATTATATGTTTTATGTTTATTCAGGTTTAATAGTTGTGATAGTTTGCAAAAATGTCTACAATCTTCAATTCTTGGTCCTTCTCAGGACCACTCCCCTCTGCAGTGTCAGGATGCAGCTCTGCGCATGAGGAGGTGGAATCTGTTTACCCACCGCTTAAGTCTGGCCTTGTGACTTGCTTTGACCAATAGAATCAGTGGCAATGACAGCGTGTGGTTCCAAGGCTAGACCTTATGAGACCCTGGGTGCTTCTCCTAGCTCTCCAGGAACTCTCCAGGGCCACCAGGTGATCAAGCCTGCTGGGTGAGCATTGGCCTTATTGCTCTCTATCACTCCAGCTGACAGCAAGTCAACTTCCAGAAATAGCAGTGAGGTTATCTTAGACCAGTTGGTCCCTAGCTAAGGTATCAGCTGAGAAGTAGCTGACAGCAGGAGTTGAATGAGTGTAAAGACTTGAAGAAGAGCTGCTCTGCTGGGTCCAGCCCAAATTGCTGTCCCACAGAAAAGTGAACTAAATAATTGGAAGTTGTTTTTAAGCCCCTAAGCTTTGAAGTTTTCCTGGTTGTATAGCAAAAGGTAGCTGATGTATGAAGTAGGGAATTCTATTTTATTTATCCAAGAGTTAGCCTGTGGCCTAATATCATTACTGAATAGTTCATCTTCTCCCAAATATATTGTTTTGATTCTGCCTCTGAGTTCTCCATTATGTTCTATTGATTTGTCTGTCCTTTGTGTAATAGATTTTCTCAATAATATCTTCAGTATCTGGAAGGATAAGTCTCTCTTTTCTCCTACAATTCTTAACTATTCTTATGTTTTTATTCTTCTAGATGAATTTGGTTTTATTGTTTCATATTGCAAAAATAGATATGTTGGGCTTTTGAATGGAGTGTTATGAAGCATAAACTTTGAAAAGTATTGACTTAAAAATATTGAGCTATCTAGAAATATAATATTTTGAATAATTGTCATATTTTACATATTTCAGAAGAACTTTATAGTTTTCCTTATATAGCTTTCTCATAGTTCTTATTAAATTGATGCTTGGGTATTTTACAGTAAAAGGAAGATTTTTTCATTATATTTTATATGATTGCTTTAGATTTTTAAGAAAACTATCTATCTCAATATATTAATTTTGTAACTGACTACCTTACTGAACTCACTGTTTCTAGAAAATTGTTTAAAATTGTTTTTTTTTTAAACTGGATTTTTCAGCTATGCAAATCATATCATTGCAAGTAATGGTGACTTTTTCTCCTTTCCAGTGTTTTCCTCTTTATTTTATTGTTGCATCTTATTACTTTGGTTAGCACTTTCAGAGTAATGTTAAAGAATAGTGGTGATGGGTCACCCTTTTCTGAGTCTTGCCTGTATTGTTTCTTCTAAACAAGAAAATAACTCTTTGAGAGCAGATTCCATGTCTTGTTCTTTTATTCTTTCTCCCTTTATTCTTAGCACAATGCTTGCTTATATTTGGCAATAAAGAAATATTTAGTAATTTAAGGGCCAGATACTTATTGCAGATCTTCTTTGTGTTGGACACTTTAAAGGGAACTGTGGTGCGAAGATTAAGCTTCCCCAGCTTTGTTATTGTTGTTCTTGTTTTAGTCACTACATCATGTCTGACTCTTTTGCCTCTCCATGGACTGTAGCCCACCAGGCTCCTCTGTCTATGGATTTCCCAGGCGAGAATACTGGACTGGGTTGCCATTTCCTTCTTCAGGGGAACTTCTTGACCTGGTGATCAAACCTGCATCTCCTGCATTGACAGGCGGATTGTTTACCACTGAGCCTCCAGGGAAACCCTGATCCCCAGCTTTAGGGCCCTTTAAGTCCATTTATATTGTATGGACTTTGGAGTTGGATAAAAACAAACCTTGGCTTTATATCCTATCTGTTGTGGGACTTTGAAAAATTTACATCACCTTTCTAGATTTCTAGTTTATCCCCCTGAATACCTGGAAATTAATAGTCAACCTCTTATAAGTTTCTTGGAGAGATTAGATAATATATGTATAAGAGCATTTTGAAGAATTTCTGAATGAATGAACAGAATGAATAGGAACAGGAAATACAAGAAGAGCTTTGGTGGATGGGGGAGAACGCAGGCTCAGATTTGAACATACTGAGTTGAAAATGTCTGTGGAACTTTAAATAGACTTATACGTTGGATCATTGAATATACAGATCTGAAATTTGGAGAGATTTAAATTTATGAATATGCTACTTATGTCCTTAATGTTTTAAGGCTCAGAAAAATCACTCTGGCCACAATAAAGAGGGTGTTTTGTGTTGTTTTTTTTTTCCGGGCGGGGGGGTGGATTGGAGGGGAAATACATATGAAGCCAAACTGTAGATGGAAAGCTACCAGAATGGAGACAGCTCAAGGGTTGAGAGTGTTATCAGCAGAGGTGAACTCCACAGAGTGGTCTATTGAGCTGGGAATGAAAAGTGCCCTGATGTCAGCAATTAGAAGGTCTCGGGTGCCCTCTCAGGAGTGGCTGCACCACTGGAGGGCAGGAGAGGAGGGCTAATTGCTGGGCCAGTGGGAGGTGAGAAAGCAGAGAGCAGCTCTGCAGGGAGGACAGAGCTGAATGCCGTGCTCTTGATTGACTTGACGGGTGGTTCATAGCTCAGACCCATGCAGTATCCATGGCTGGGGTTCAGATATATCTCTGGGGAACTCTCCTCTGGGTGACCATGTCTGAACCCACTTCTCTTGGGGGATGAGGCACTTCCCTGGCAGGCAGCCAACAGAGTATAACCTGCCCCTGCCCCCACAAGGATCTCCCCACTTGGCCGTGGAAAGCAAGGTGGCATTGGCACACTGAGGATTCCAGAGAATGCAGAGAGTTTTGGCTTCTCAGTCGTTCCAGGACATCAGCACAGTGGACAAGGTGTTAATCAGGCTGCAGTGGTTGGCAAGTGGGGCAGTAGCTGGCAGAAGAAACAGGCGTGGCTGTGATGCTCAGGCTATGATGCTCAGCAGCGGTACCTGGAGGGGAGATACCGGTTCCTTCCAGAGCAGGCAGATTCCGCAGGTGCGGTGGTATCTTACGTCACCAGAGGAGCTGGGGGCTGCGGGATTCCACATGATACCTGACCAGGCTTTCCTGTGAGTACGTTTAAGACGGGGCTTGGAGGTTCTCAGAAATACACAAAGGGGCCTCGAGGAGTTTAAGGTCTTGTGTGGCAGTTAAATGTAAGAGCCAGCAAAATGTGGGTGGTGAGTATTCCTATGTTTCCTTGTGCACCCAAGAGGTAGGCTGTACCTGAGGCAACATGTGTTATCAGCTGAAAAAACTGTCTCTAAATAGGTCTAATAGGACAACCATTTGCCACTATTGCTGGGTTTGTCTCTGCAGGAAAGGTGTTTTAGCAGGACACACACACACGAGTTCTAGCGTGAAATAATCTGGGAAACATTGGGTTAAAGGGCATTGATGAGGTTTTCATATATCTATCCTTTTATTAAGGGTCTCTGGTATCCTGATCCATTTGAATCATATTCATTTGAGCACCTACTCGGTCTCAGTGAATTAGGTACAGTGGTGGACACCAGAGACATGGTCCCGGCAGTCTAGACGGGGAGACAGAGCTACTGTGGATTGTGACTCTAGGAGGAAGGGGGGAGTATTCAGCGTTCCCCAGACTTACGCCATGAATCCTTTCTGGACGGATACCTTTAACACCTTTCATGCTTGGGATACTGAAATATCAAAGGAAAAGAAGTGGCAGGAAAGCTGGGGAGGGTGAGGTATGGCTGTTTGGTCTCTGACTAGAGGACATTAAACAAGTTGAAACAACGAAACAAACAATACAAACCATAGAAAAGGTTCATAAATGAGCAATAAAGCCCAAATAGGGACTTCCCTGGTGGTCTGTGGTTAAGAACCCACCATTGAACCCAGGGGAAGTGGGCTCAATCCCTGGTAGGGAAACTAATGTCCCACATTCCCTGGGGTAACTAAGCCCTTGAATGCAACTGGAGAACTACTGAGCCCGCCCACTATAGAGCCCTTGCGATGCAATGAAGACCCAGAGCAGCCAAAAAAAAAAAAAAAAAATCCCAAATAAGGGTGAGGTGAGCGGAAAGAGATTCTGAATTGCTCCTACCTTCCAGAGTCCTTGTCTTTCTCTCTCCTTTCTTTCTTTCCCCTTCTTTTCTTTCTGATTTCATGGCCTCCAAATGATGTGAAAATCTATATCTCCCCTCTCACATACATACTTGATATTTAAACATAAGCTCAGTAGTTATAAATATGCAGTTACCAGATTATTGTGTGTGTGCTTCAGATGTATTTTTGAAGCTACTACTTTGAGTTATCTAGTCATAAAATATGGCCACCATGTAATCAATGGACAAAACTCTTCCTCATTTTCACCCCATGCAGCCAAATCTTTCTAACACACACTGGTTTTCTTTCTCAGTCCCATTCAGATGCATTCCTTTGACAGCACTCCACGTCTGAATTCTTGTCGTAGAGTGGAGGGATCGTGCACGCAGCCATAGAAGACAAAAGGCTTCGAGATGGCCTTGAACTTGTCCCTGGGATCAATAAGCGTTACCTCCTTCAGGGTTTCCTGCCTCACTGCTCTGCTTTGCCTTCAGGGGAGATGCTTTCTCACACTGTCCGTGGGTCTAGTAACCTGAGGCAGTGGTCCAGTCCACCGGGCTGAAGGCCGTGTCTCTTCTTTGTGGGGGCGGGGGTGGTAGGACTGTGCGAGGGGAGGTGGGGGTGACCCTGCTCCAGGCCGGAGCCTGTGCGGGGCAGTCACTTTTAGGGAAGCACATGGAAATTGAGGGTCTAGTGTCCATGCCTGTGTGTCCCCTGAAAGCCTTTCTAGGTCCCAGCGTACTTGTATGCAGTTAAAACCCCACTGGTGAGCTTGCCAGAGAGTAGTGAAAAGAAGGCGTGTTTGATTAAGTTCATGGTCCACGCGGTGGCTCCCTACCTTTGTTCTTTCTCGGGAGGCACTCTTGAATTCAAAGCCCACGTTCAGTAGTCTCAGCCCACCTGGGGGACGGGGATCAATCTGCTGGGTGAGGAGTCCAGAGCTGAGGGTCATAGGCATTTGGGTTGGCAGGGGGCGGGTTGTCAGTAGCACCTGAGCTTTTATCCTGTTACTAAAGAAAGACATTCTTCCTGTGCCCAAGGCACACTCTCCTGCTTTACCCTTGTGTCTGTTATCAGGAGTCCCTCCACCCCCCTAGCCCCAGGGTTCAGTGTAGCGGGCTGATCTATACCTGCCACAGTCCTCCCCTGGCCGAGCCCACCAGGGTCTCAAGGAGAGGAATGCCCCCTACCACAGGGCAGCAGTCACCCCAGACGATCTCATACCCACCGTTCAAAAACCTCCCCAGACCCTCTCAGCTACAAGAGAGTGGGTCATTGTCTGAGTGTTCCCGAGCTTCCTTCAATTTCCTGTCATAACACTTGTAAATTGCTTTTTCCTCCTAATTTGTCTAGATGTTTTATCTCCTTGGCAAGCAGGGAAACTCCTAGGGGCAAGGTTTTTTTCTCCTTATTCATTTGTGTTTCCTCGAAGTACCAAGAAAGGGTGTCTCACATAGTAGATACTTAGCAAGTTAGTTCAATCAGTGAAATTGGAGGTGACATAATATACATAAAAGTATATGAGCTATGTCTTGATAAGACTCAGGCCACAAGTATAGCATAAAATTGATATAAAGAAAAATACAGGGGAACTTCCCTGGCTGTCGAGTAGTTAAGACTTCACCTTCCAATGCAAGGGTAGCGGGTTTCATCCTTGGTCAGGGAACTAAGATCTCACATGCTTCATGGGCAAAAAATCAAAGCATAGGACAGAAGCAATATTATAACAAATTCAGTAAAGACTTAAAAAGAAAGGTATGAACACCCCACTTATAACCGAGGTTTTTAGCAGTCATAATGGCTGCTACTAGCTATGCTTTATTGACAAGAAAATTGACAAGAAAATTCATGGATCTTAGAGCGTGGCTCCTTATTTTGATAACCATATTCTGTGGTTAGTATGTTGAGCCTGAAACTAGAGACTGAAGCCACCCCTGCCTCTGGGCATCAGATGGCGCTCACACACCATTAGAGAAGTTTTTACAAACTGCCTCAGTCTGAAGTTTCTCTTTTACCAAAGCGGAGAGCTGTGGTTGTCTGCACAATTCTACGACAGATTAATTTCCTTCAGACGTCTGGGCCAGAGCTCAGTTCTCCAAAGGCAGGTTTAATACACACACACACAAAAACCTGATGTAAAGCACCCAGCTCAGGCTGTGTTGAAGGCCAAATTCTGTTTCTGTCAACGCAGTGACACTGTCTCTGCTTGCTTGGTCTTTGCGCCTTTTAAAGAGCTTTATTACAGCGAAGGAAAAGACCATCGGAAAAGCAGAGAAAGAGAGCTAGAGAAAGAGGGTATTATCTGGGCACGAGGATCAGTGGTGACCTATAGGGAAACCCAGAGTGCAAGTACTTTGGACAGATCACTTGCCCTGAGCAAACCTGGGTTTCTTCTTAGAGGGAGAAAACACAGCCTCAGTGCTTTCAGATCTTGGTTGTGTCCGACTCTTTGTGACCGAATGGGCTGTAGCCTGCCAGGCTCCTCTCTCCATGGAATTCTCCAGGCAAGAATACTGGAGTGGGTTGCCATTTCCTCCTCCAGGGGATCTTCCTGACCCAGGGATCAAACCTGGGTTTCCTGCATTGCAGACGGATTCTTTACCGTCTGAGCCACCAGGGAAGCCCATAGTAGGTACCCAATAAATGTTTGTTGCATGAATAAATGGTTACAACAGTCCCCCAGTGTAGGCACGGCAGGGGTTCCTGCTCCATTTCAGAGATGTTGATTGACTTGTCCTTGGCCGTAGGGTTCAGAAGGTAATGGAACTAGAACTAGAATCCTGACTTTTGCCCCTGAAAATTTTAAAATATTTCAGTCTTTAAAATTAAAGTCTCATCTTTATGTTTATAAAAGTTCTCTTCAATATGTTGGAGTGTTTAGGTGAGATACAGTCCATATGTCTGATGGAAAACCAGTGCAGTCTTGTGGGGAATAAGTTGTTTTTCGATAACACTGGTGTTAATCCAAGTGAAGTTACCCTTACCACCTATTTTCCACTCATAAAATCTTGGACAGGTTTACACCTGCCAATTGCTGATTCTTGGGTGTGTTTCACAAACCAGTGATTAGTTCCAAAATTCTAATGCTTCCGTGAATTGTTACGAAAGGACGAGTCCAAAATTTCAGGAGGGGTGTGGCAGCAGCATTGTGCATATTGTAGGAGGTGCATATTTCAGGAATTGGAGTGGAGCTCTTCAGGTTCCCATTTATATTCACCCCTCCCCTGTAGGAGGTGAACTGGTCATTCAGGGAGCTCTCAAGGGTATCTCCTGTGTTGGTGCCTGAATAGAATGTCTTTGAAGATAAGATCTCTGGTCAAAAAAAAAAAAAAAAAAAAAAATCTCTCAGGGGGACCTGGAATTCCTCCCAAAGGCTTTGTTTCTTCATTTTATGTAGAATCTTTGCCTTGAAGCCTTTCTTTGAATACAGATCTACTCTTCGCTGTGCTAGGTTCTCGGAGAGATGCAAAGAGGAATACAAGTTTTTTTCTACTCAGTAAATTTTTTCCTTCCTCACTTCCTCCTTCCTTCCTTTTCTTCCTTCTTTCCTTCCTTCCTTCCAGGAGTATTTCCTGAGTACACATTATATGCCAGACACTGTGCTGGGCTCTGGGTCAATCAAACAGTTAACATTTTGAATGTTCACTGTAGGCATGCGCTAACTATCTAAAGTGCTTTTTATGAGTTAACTCATAGACTCACAATCTCTGTTGATAAATCAGAAAAGTGAGGTCCAGAGAAGTTGGGTGATTTAAACCTGAGGTCACACCACTAGAGAATAGCAGTGACAGGATTCAAATTTGGGCATTCTGGCTCCGGAACCTGGGTCCTAACAGGTCCCTGACCTATGCTCCTCACCTGGTCGGAGGGGTGGCAGGGGGACGCAAATGTATAAAGATGAACTACAGTCCAGCAGGGCTGCGATGGAAGGGGAAATAAGGAGAGGGCTCCTGGAGCGACTGCCTGGAGGAGCTGGGAACCCATCACCAGGCACAAGGCAGGACCTCTGGAGCCATAGCTTAGTCACCAACAACCAGAACATGAAAAAACACCTCTTTTCTTCCTCGCTGACTTGCTTTGCTGTTAACATATGTCGTGCCACTGAGGTGACTTTGGTAATACAGTTTTTAATTCTTTTAAAACTAATATAGATAAAGCACTGATTGAAGCAATGAGTGCCAGTTGCGTTTGTAAAACTTGGCAGGTTGACCACGGGTACAGTCTCATTTTACGCTCTTGCTTTTCTCTCGCAGCCTCTGTTGTTCTCTGGGTCGATGGCAGGGGTTGAGGCAGGGTGGAAATCTCAAGACACTAGTAGGTCTCTCAGGACCGCATGGACCTGATTACAGCCACTAGAAATGGAAAAGGAAATGGAAAGGGGCGGATGAATTCAGCCACTCTGTTGTGAGATTTAATCTGTTAATTCTCGGCATGCTCACTGCCCCTCAAAGTCTTGGGTCTTCCACCTCCTCTCCTGCCCCACTGTCGTCCTGAAGGACGTGGCTCACAGCCTGCCTCTGAAAAGCCTCCCCTGCCCCCAGCCCCATCGCTGTCATGTCAGACTCCTGTGGCGCTTAAGGTCTGCACCTCTCATTTCACTAGTGAGCAGACGTTGCTTTTTGAATAGCTGATAGTTTCATGTTATGACATCATATTTTATATCTCTTCAAATTCAACTCAGTACCCTTTTTCTCGAACAGAAGAGTCTAGTTAACTATACATTTAGGGTAGGGCTTCCTTTTAAAGCCGAGGAAATCTTGATTGTGCCCCTGTAAATTTCTCTCCTTTCAAGCTTGTCAGCAAGTCATTCTTCCTAATCCCATTTTGCTTAAAAATCAGTTCCTCTTCTGATGGACTCCTAACCCTTTTTCATAAACTTAGTTTATCTGGAAGTTACAAAATTTCAAAGTATCAGCATGGTTGTTGCTCCTTTTGAGAATATTGCATTGTTTTATGTACACTTACAATTTTTTTCTCATGAAATATGTATAACATATAATTTACCATCTTAACCATTTGTCTATTTTTAAAAAATCTCCAAGACTTTGAGATAAATAATCTGAATACATTTATTTCTTTTTACATTTGTAATATTTCATAAATGTATAGAGTTCCATATATTTTTCATTAAATGTGTCCTATTGGAACATTCTTGTTTCCTTTTTGCTCTTTTGTGAAAATATGTGAAAAAAATATGGATAAGGAATATATTTACATAATAAATTCATTACACTTTAATTTTTGAGTTCCTCATTAATGCTCCTGAAAGTTTAATTGATAAATTCCCAGTTATGAACAACTGCACCAGGTTCATCACACTCTGCTTTTTACCTCCACACTCATCTAGGTTTCAAATGTCAATATTTACAGCTGGGATTGGATTTTTTTTGACATTACATTGAATATTATGACTTTGTATGTAAATAATATGAATACTACTACTAATAGTAGCTAACACTTGTCAAATACTTACTGTGTTGCTGGGGATTTTTCTAAGTGATTTTTCTAAGTGATTTACACAGATTGACTCAGGCACTCAAAGCGTTCATTGCATTGTCAATTTCTGTGCTCAGTGACACTTCATACCTTATCGTGAAGTCAGACCCATAACACAGGCAGATGTCTTTTGTCCTCTCCTGGATTTGCTCTTGGGATGTAAGGCACAAATATTAAAGTTCACTAGTAGGTGAACCATCTAACTATACCAGATTGGAAATTCCTAGAATTATTTATTTGTGATACTCCAGGTTATCATTTAGCACACAAATGTTTGAGAAATAAATTAATGAATATTATTTCATTAAAGCCCAATAAAATACAGGATCATGATGGGCTTTGAAATGGCAGGGTAAACAGCTGTGCAGGGAGCTGAGTGTGCAGCTAGAACTTACCTACTGTTAGTGAGGTGAGTCAAGGAAAACATCTATTCCTGTCAAGGCAAAATTTAAAGTACGTGATGTTGGCTTCGTGCATGATTGCAAATGTCAAAATTCCATTAATTTGATTTTTAAAGTTTAAGGTATTCTGCCATTTGGTTACTCAGTGTATGAATAGAATGACATTTATTCTACTTGGCTCTCTGTAAGCTGCACATGCACACTTATTTGAAGGGTATCATTTATCCCTTTAATGAGTATTTTAGGAGCACATCATGTTGGGCTAAATAGGATGTGTGAACTAAAGGAAAAGAACTCTGGTATTTAGACTCTAATGGAAGACAGACCTGATAAACTTGAAAGTCTTGTGTTATAATGAAAAACAGCGTGGGATTAAGTGGCAGGGAGTGATACAGACAAGATGGTATGTCTGCAGAGTTCAGAGAAAGGAGAGGATGATCAACTAAGGCCTGATGAGGAAGATGGGATTCTATTTGGGCTTGAATTGCAGGGAGGGGAAGAAGAGGTTCCTTCAGGAATGGAGATATTTTATGACCCAAAGCAGGAATTAATGATATCTGTTTTTTGAGGTAATGTAATGATTTTTTTTTCCCCTGGAGTGTTTTTTTTTTTTTTTAAAGAGACATCATTTAATTTAATTTATCATGTGGCCAGCTGAAACTCAAAGGTTCTATTCCTATGACAAGAGGAGAATGAGTATTGAGGAAGAGTTAGCAATCTCTGCCACAGAGGGAATGATTAAAAAAGGAGAAAAAATGTGAAAAGACCAAACTGTTAAAATCCTTGGCTTGGAGAGGGAGGCAGTCCTCTTAAAGACGTTGTCTAGGCACACTCTTCGGAGAAGGCAATGGCACCCCACTCCAGTACTCTTTTTTTGTTTGTTTTTTTTCCCCTTTATTTATTTATTTTGTTTTTCAGTGGGTTTTGTCATACATTGACATGAATCAGCCATAGATTTACACGTATTCCCCATCCCGATCCCCCCTCCCACCCCCCTCTCCACCCGATTCCTCTGGGTCTTCCCAGTGCACCAGGCCCGAGCACTTGTCTCATGCATCCCACCTGGGCTGGTGATCTGTTTCACCATAGATAATATACATGCTGTTCTTTCAAAACATCCCACCCTCACCTTCTCCTACAGAGTTCAAAAGTCTGTTCTGTACTTCTGTGTCTCTTTTTCTGTTTTGCATATAGGGTTGTCGTTACCATCTTTCTAAATTCCATATATATGTGTTAGTATGCTGTAATGTTCTTTAATCCTTGGCTTGGAGAAGGAGGCAGTCCTCTTAAAGACGTTGTCTAGGCACACTCTTCAGAGAAGGCAATGGCACCCCACTCCAGTACTCTTGCCTGGAAAATCCATGGACGGAGGAGCCTGGTAGGCTGCAGTCCATGGGGTCGCTAAGAGTCGGACATGACTGAGCGACTTCACTTTCACTTTTCACTTTTATGCATTGGAGAAGGAAATGGCAACCCACTCCAGTGTTCTTGCCTGGAGAATCCCAGGGATGGGGTAGCACAGAGTCGGACACGACTGGAGTGACTTAGCAGTAGCAGGCACACTCTTGGCTCTCAACTGTGCCTTCTTTCAGATAGAGAGAGGGAGAGAGGGCCTAACGTGCACCTTCATTCCTTTAAAGGACTCTGGGCGCTCCTCCTTCCGCAGAAGTAGTTCTCACCCTTGCACCTCCTCCACCATCATCCTTAGCCATACCTTTGCCAAATTCTGGGTTTTTTTTATCTAGAGTTACCAGTATGGGACATAAGCAGAAAACCCCAGATGTTCTAGAAGAGTGTTACAAATGCAGCCACATGTAGCTTTTTGCTTCACATCACTGGTATTGTGGTGTTTGTTTTTTCCCCCAGAAACAAAGTAGAAGTGAATGTCTACCTTGCTTAACTTCTGCCGGCAGGTTCTGAGTCTCCACACAGAAGTCATTGATTGGGACCCCCAGGGGTATGTTTAGAAATGTCAGTGCCTGAGTGTCTCTTCCAGGGCTTCTAAGTTAATTAGTTCTGATCATGGCCTGGGCCCCAGGATTTAATAGGTGATTTTAGTGCACAGCTGCTGTTGGAAATCTGCTGTCCATCTTTTCTTAGGGATATTTCCCGGAGGATGCAATTCTGAGTTAGTGACTTATTTTAAAATGGTTCTAAGAGCACTTAGGCTTGGCTGGTAGGGAGAACAAATTGGTGAGCAGCATTGAGGATTGGGTAGAATTAGAAATGAAGTTGAGATGCCGAATCCTCTGGGTCCAAAGTGAAGTGAAACACAGGTGCGCTCTGGGTGGGAGGCAAGATGAGAGCGAGGACGCACGTCAGGGAGGCAGACTCAGGAGGGAAAGGGTGAAGGGCTGTGCTCCGCTTCTGCAGCCTTTGGAGGTGAATTCTAAACTGGAAGATCTAGATTGACTCTGGACTTTGGAACAGTGCAGAGGCAAGCAGGAATCCCAGGGTCGAGAGTGGAATTAGAGCTCCCCTCTGTCAAGCACCCCTCTTTCAGAGCTGCTGGGCTGGTCCTGTGTGCACTGGGGGCTGAGAAAAGGAAGGTTGGACACACCCACTTCTCCCATCCCTTCTCTCCAGGATTTTCTGCCAGGGGACAGTGGACAATTCCTACTGAGAGCAGGAGGTAATGGACAGTTCCTACTCAGACAAGGGGTATTTAGCTTTGACTTGGAATTGGAAAATCTCCTAATATCCCTATTTATCGCTTTGCCCAGTCATTCATCTCTTCAATCCAGGAGTTTTAAAGGGATCTTTTAAAAATGGGACGAAGCAACTGACAAAGAATTAATCTCAAAAATATACAAGCAGCTCCTGCAGCTCAATTCCAGAAAAATAAGTGACCCAATCAAAACATGGGCCAAAGGACTAAACAGACATTTCTCCAAAGAAGACATACAGATGGCTAACAAACACATGAAAAGATCCTCAACATCACTGATTATCAGAGAAATGCAAATCAAAACCTCAGTGAGGTACCATTTCACGCCAGTCAGAATGGCTGCTACCCAAAAGTCTACAAGCCATAAATGCTGAAGAGGGTGTGGAGAAAATGGAACCCTCTTACACTGTTGGTGGGAATGCAAACTAGTACAGCCACTATGGAGAACAGTGTGGAGATTCCTTAAAAAACTGGACATAGAACTGCCATATGACTCAGCAATCCCACTGCTGGGCTTACACACAGAGGAAACCAGATCTGAAAGAGACACGTGCACCCCAGTGTTCATCGCAGCACTGTTTACAATAGCCAGGACATGGAAGCAACCTAGATGTCCATCGGCAGACGAATGGATAAGAAAACTGTGGTACATATACACAATGGAATATTATTCAGCCATTGAAAAGAATACATTTGAATCAGTTCTAAAGAGGTGGATGAAACTGGAGCCTATTATACAGAGTGAAGTAAGCCAGAAAGAAAAACACCAATACAGTATACTAATGCATATATATGTAATTTAGAAAGATGGTAACGATAACCCTATATGCGAGACAGCAAAAGAGACACATGTATAGAACAGTCTTTTGGACTCTGTGGGAGAGGGCGAGGGCAGGATGATAGGGGAGAATGGCACTGAAACATGGATATTATCATATGTGAAACGAATCGCCAGTCCAGGTTCGATGCATGAGACAAGTGCTCGGGGCTGGTGCACTGGGGTGACTCTGAGGGGTGGGATGGGGAGGGAGGGGATGGGAGTTCAAGATGGGGGACACATGTACACCCATGGCGGATTCATGTCAATGTATGGCAAAACCGCTACAATATTGTAAAGTAATTAGCCTCCAATTAAAATAAATATGTTTATATTAAAAAAACTAAAAATGGGACAGGTAGAAGAAGTTTAGGAATAGGAGAGAAAATTCAAATTCGTCACTTTTGACCTGTTAACGTTTGAAGACCTGGAGCTAGCTGGTAATGCCTGGATGAACAGTAATAGCCTGGCTTCACTTTGCTCCCCAGAGTCATTTTTGCTCTTTGTAGATATTGCTTGGTGTTTTTCTGCATCTAGTTGCTATTCGATAATGGGTGAGATCTGATTATGTCCAGATAGGAGGATAATATTAAGTGACTATGTTTTGCCTCATATCATACTTCTGTCTTATAATAGTCTGCTTTCCTAGGATATTAGATTTTTCATTTAAGTGCAGTACAAGCATTGAGTTTGGCTTTTCTCCAGTTTTTTTCTGGTGGACACTAGAGGAAACGGTGTGTAAAATTTATTCTTGTCTTGGATCCCTGTAGTTAGGGGTTCAAATCATTCTCTTTAATAAATTAGTTAAGATCTCTGAGCCTCAGTTTCTCTTTTGTGAAGTGGGGATAATAATAGTCTCTATTTTATAGGGTTGCCTTCTTTATTGCTGCTTTAAAAATTATTAATATTATTTGGTTTTTACAAAAACATGTTTTACAATGCTGGAACAATTTGGGCAACAACATATAAAATAATACTGCACTAAAACTCAAAGTATAAAATAAGTAAAATATCAATACTGACATAAATATTGATACATGATTGATTAATAAATAAATGGAGGGAGACTAAGCAAATCTGCACAGAAGAATTGCAAATATTTCCAAAGGTCAATGCATTTTTCAATCCCAGGTCCGAAGTGTCTGGTGGTAAACAAAACAAACATTAATTTGAAAAACAAACAAACCCTGGGATGTCCTCCAGAAATCTTAACACCTATTGAAAACAAGTTAAACATGGAAAAGTCAGGAATGTTGGAGGGGAAGCATTCTCTCTTCAAAAATTAAAACAATGTCGGTAATTTTGTACTTGGCAAAACCCAGTTTTTTCCACGTTTAAGTGATTTCTTAAAAAACCCGAAATTTTTCACGTTTAGGTGATTTTTAAACTTGCATTCCTGTAATACAGTGTTGGCTAATCCTTTAGAATCTTTATTTTTTCTTTTCACTTAGAAAAATGAGGCTGGAGTAGTTCTGTTTTTCTGATGTCAGAGAGTAGACTTTGACAATGTCATCCCTCCCCTTCCCCTCCGTCCCCCACCCTCTCCTGCCCAGCCAGAATATTATTTTATGGCTATTCATCAACTCTTCCTTTAGCTAAAGAAAATCTTTTTGGAAAAATGAAAAGTATGTGTTACCTATTCTCCAGAGTTTGTGTCTGTTTCCCTTTCAGACAGCCCTAGAAGAGATGAGTGTATGTGAAGGCGTGAAAGGGATCAGGAGAGGATCTGGGAGAAGAAGGTAGTGGGTGTGTCAGGGATTTTGTTAAGCAAGGCCTCAGCCAGCACCACCTGCAGCCTGCCTCCTTCCCAACAGAGATCGTCTTCATCCAGCAGCTTTGCGCCGTGTCTACAGGGCCTGTTGGAAGTTTGTATTTGCATAATGCTTCTTAATGAGTGCTTTCAACAGAGCTCACCTTAGTACTTTTGAGGAACCAGTCTTGTTAAATCTTGTTTTATGTGAAATAGTTTACCATCAATCCCTTCTTTATGTCAAAGAGCTAGGAGCAAAAAGGTGTGATGGGATAAATTAGTGAAATATTAGCTGATTATTTTCTCTGGTTATTTTCCTTCTTCTCTATTTGAGGAATGTAGCCTGGTCTAGTTTTTTTTTTCTTTTCAGTTGGTTCAGAGATTTTTGTTGGATGGAAAGGAGAAGCAATCCTTCCTTCCTTCCTTTTCCCCTCCTTTCTTTCTTTTTTAGCTAATGGGCAGAACAGGGAAGTATCGCCATTATTTTGTAATAGCGCCAAATGGAGTATAATCTATAAAAATTTTGAATCGTTATGTTGTACACCTGAAACTAATATAATATTGTAAATTAACTATATTTCAGTTAAAAACAAAGAGCTAATGGTAATGTCCTGTGAGGAAAAGGGAGATAAATAAAAGCCTTTAAGGGCTTGGAGAAATCGAGGCTGAAGATTCTCCCCAAATTCGTAAGTAAGAGGTTTGAGGTATCATGGGGAGAATAAATGCATTGCTTAGGGGCAATAGCTGAGGAGTTGAGAAGACCCCAGGGAAATGGCACCTAGAGGAGAAGAGACTGGACGTGAGGGTTGCCTATTCAGGCGGAGACCCCTACTGCCCACTCATGGCAAGGGGGCCAAGTCTCCTGCCCTTACAGGACCTCTCTGGGCTGGGAGGGCGTTTACCCAGAGCGCCTCCTGCCTTTTCTGCATTCCAAGTGACCCCACTGCTCTGCTGCAGCCTGGGAATGGAAGGGGGTGCTCATCATGCCTAGGATGAAATGTGGCCTTAGTGCTGTATTAATTGATTAAAAGGCAATAAAACAGCAATATTTCTTGACACCTGAGCTTGTGGACTGAGATTCATATCTGCTACACTAGAATTAGTTCATGGCTAATTGATTCAAGGGGAAAATAATTGATCTTTCACACCAAAGGCAAGCATTTGAGTAAACCCCAACAAAAGCAGGAACTGCATTAATTTCACATCTTAAGGGAGAAGGAAAAAGCATAAGCGTATAGGGTTTTTTTTTTTTTCTATAAAAACTCAGAGTTCAAAAACCCTAGACAGAGTTTCTTTTACAGAATATACACATTTTAAATTCTAGGAGTTTGCAGTCATCTGGGGCAAGTTTTAGGTGTGACTGGAGAGCAAGTCACTGACTGACTTCTCAGGTGGTTGTCCTTTCCCTTCCCTGTCCAACTAATGCGCTTTCTAAAAATCTGTGAAAAGAACGCTGGACTGGGAACCAGGACCCTGAATTCCAAAGGTTGCTGCTGGGTGAGCCATTTTACCCCAAGGAGCTTGGCGTACACCAAAGTCCCCAGTTGTGGTGGCTGAGGATAGGGAGTCGCTTGTGGAGAAATGTGTGGAGTGAGGAACAGTAGACTTGCTCTGAGGACCAAAACTTAGAGTTTGACTTTTAATACTTACTAGTTTCTATGACTTTTGGCAAATTATTTGATTTTTCTCAACCCCAATTTCCTAAACTGGAAAATAATTGTGTGTGTTTGTGTGTATGTGAGAGAGAGAGAGGGGAAGAGAGGATGAAATGAAATAGTGTATGCTGAAGTGCTTTATAAATTGTAAAGTATTGTGCAAATTTAAGGCCTTGTTAGCAATCAGTCAACATAGATTTTTGAGGCCTGAAATATGATGCTTGGATCTAGAAGAGAAATGAGAGGAGCCGAAGATGACTCTCGGTCTCAGTGGACATTTTGTTCAGTTGAGGACAAAAAACGATCAGCGGACACTGAGCAAAAGAGAACTTTTAAATAAGTCTTACTGGGGCAGGACAGAAAAAAAAAGAGCTGGGGCATATTATTAAAAAATTATGACATTAAAGTAAATGAATTATTTGCCAAGCCTTCTAAAATCTGCCACAGTAAACGCAGATGATCTTCCATTTTTAAAAATTTTAATTTTTTTTCCCCCTGGAACTTTATATATCATCATAGCAGGAAACAATCCCCATCCTAGTCAGAAAACGCATATAACTTCTCTGAGTGAGAATCTCCACGCATGTTAAATCCTGGACCAGTTAGGATTCTTAGCTTTTTGATTTCTTGAAAGTGGCTTGCCTGCCAGCAGTGAGTGTTTCTGAAAGGAATAGTAGTAAATGCTAGAAGTCACCATCCTTGGCATAAATCAGCCTGTTTAAGCCTCACAACAGCCTCGTGAGTAGGGCCCCATCAGAACCACCAGCATCCCTGCTCTGTAGAGAGGAGGCTGAGGCACAGAGGAATTCGAAACAGTTGAGCCTGAACCTGTGGACCTGGGCAGCCTGATTCCAGGGCCAGTATTCTAATGTATTAACCAGTATTCTATGCTGCTGCGGAAACAGAATCATCTCTGATTTCTAAACTTTTTTGCTAACAATGAAATTTGTATCCAGTAAAGTGTGGAATACAGAAAGTTCTCAAAGAGAGTTTTTTGGGAAACATTGTCTTATTTCATTTAAAGCGAGAGTATCTGTGACAGTCGGTTTGTTCATTGTTGGCGCCATCGGTGAAGACAATATCCCAGGAAGATCAGTACTTTCTTTGTGCTAGGAATTCTATAGAGTGATGATACTGGAACTGTGAGTCCTACACTGGCACAAAAGTGACAGAAGAGAAAAAGAAAGAAAAAAAAAAACAGAGACAATGAGGGAAACAGAATGAGGTCTTGAAAAGACAGAGTGGAAAAACAACATATGTCAGATTTATTTTAATACAACTCACTTGAATTCAGTGCATATTGTGAACAGTTTTGATTGAGATTTTTGAATTCCCAGAGAATTTTTTGGTACATCCTTTAATTTTAATTTAAAGCTATGTATCTGCATGTCCAGATACTTACCTTTAGGACCAAATTAGTTACATATGTCCTTAAGAAATAAATCATATGTATCACAAATGTCGTTGAATAAAAATATTAGGTCTCCAGACAGGAGTCTATTCATACTTAATTCCTAGTTTATTAACAAATGCACACGTAAAATTATATAAATCATTTTTTAAAAATATGGATAGCTGTAGTAAAGCTATTATATGAGCAGCCATAATAAGATTTTACAGTTGTGATGGAAAATTGGTTTGGGTGTTTTATTTCTATATTAAGCCTTACATACCTTCAGACACTTAGGGCACTTCTTAGGAATGAGGAAGAAATTAGGAAACAATTTAATACAATTAATGATAATTGCATTAAATCGCCAATACCTATTTGATTGTAATACTGAAAAAAACACACATGCTACTAGGTGGCAAGATTAAATGGAGAAACTGGAACTTAAGTAGAATGAGATGGACATTCAGAAAATTTGAGAAATCAGGCAGTAAAAATTCCCAGTGTGTTATTACTTTGTAAACAGACATGTAAAAAAAGTTTTATCTCCTTTCCTTTCTCCTTCTTTCCTTCAAAGGCCTCCCTTTTTTTCTTCTCTCCTTTCATTCTCTCACATATTTATTGGGTGTCTACTATATTCCAGTCATTGTTCCTGCTCACAGTATTTCAGACTTTGTTCCCTCTCCAGTATTCTTGGCTGGGAAAATCCCATGGACAGAGGAGCCTGGCAGACTATAGCGCATAGGATCTCAAAATTGGGTTGAACATGACTTAGTGATTGAACAACAATAGCTACTATATTCCAGACGTTGTTCCCACTCAGACTGCAGCAAGACAGATGTGATCAAGAGAGATGAGGTTCCTGCCCTCCTGGGACTTAACATCCTAATCAGTATCTCTTCTATGCTGTTCCCATTTTCATTTTCACTGCCATACCTCATTAATAAATGTGGGCTATTGTAGCCAGGTGTATTTCCTAGTTTCAACTTTCTTTCCTTATTTTGTTTGGCAAATTGCAAACAAATAAATATTTGTATTAATAGTATGTTGCTTATTTGAATTCTTTGAAGAGTGAAGACCAGAATATGATCATATGGTTACATGCAGGTAAAGACTTAGCACGGTAAATTCCTGTTCAATATTGGTTAAGTTCCCATTAAATATTGGATCCTGCTGTTATTCTAGAGCCTCCATTGGCTTCTACGTATCCAGGAGGGAAAATTTAGCTTCTCATCCATCATTTGCACGCCTTCAAGATTTTGTATAGGGTCTGACATATAACACATTAGGCAGGTCTGTTTGGTTCACAGTTTGTGGGATCATGAGGGTCAGGTTAGGTTTGTGATACACACAAAGAAGATTCAGTTCCCAAAGTGATGATCACTTGGGTGATAATAGGAAGAAAATATTTGTCTAGATCACCTTTAAGTATTTCAGATTCTACTGTTAGCCTGTGCTCAGCCTCTATAACAATGTAGGATATTGTTCCAAACAACAGGGAGAAACCAAACAACAACGTAGGCTATTGCTATTTTTACTAAATTATGCTGATAACTTTACATGCCTAAAAAAGAACTTACGATTTCTCCTCCCTATTGCCTTCCACCACCCCCACTGATAAATGACACTGCCAGGCACCCACTAGCGGAGTTAAGAGACGCTGGCATCATCCTTGACTTCTTTCTTTCGCTGTTACCCATACTGAGTTCCTAAATAAAGCCCAGGGGCTCTCATTTCAAAACGTATCCCTGTCGCACCTATCTCCCCTAGTCTCTGGTCCAGACATCACCTTCTGTGGCCTGGGTTTCCTCCAAGAGCCTTGTTCCTTGACATTTTGCTTCTCTTGCCTGCTACAGTCTATTTCCACACAGCAGACAGAGTGAGTCTTCTGAACATTAAGTGACATTAAGAAGCTGAGTCCTTGGCTTCTCCAGTGGTGTGTCTTCTTTAGAATCAAGGCGGGCGCCTTGCAGGGGCCCCTCCCTGCCCCGGCCCCTGGCGTGCGTTTAGTCTGTTTTCTACCCTGTCACCTCTTGCTCATAGCTGTCTAGCACGCTGGCCTTCTTACTGCCCCTCTGACTCACTGTCTCCTAAGCGACCTAACCTCCTGAAGCCGCTTTGGTTCCATTGTTTGAGGGGATATTTGTGTAGTTGAGAGTTTCTGTCTCACGTTGCTTGCGGAGATTATAATGGATTAAGGCTTGTAAAGTGCTGTGCCTTCTGCCTAGCCTATAGCAATTTATTAATAATTTTTTTTAACATTGTTTGTCTTTTATTGCTACTCTAATTTCTCCACATGTTTTTCATGTCTTCCTGGCATATTGAATTTGGTATTTCCGACCTGAACTCATAAATGCTTCCCAATAAACCACTTCTTTTTCTTGGCACTTCTATTCCGGTGAAGGACATCACCAGTTTTCTTTTCTAGTTTTTGAGAACCCCAGTGGGAGGATAATCTATTTTCCTCACCAAGTAGTAACCCTTTGTTTATTTTTGGCTGCCCTGGGTTATCCTTGTTGTGTGGGCTTTTCTCTAGTTGCTGTGAGCAGGGGTTACTGTTTGTTGTGGAGCACAGGCTTCATATTGCGGTAGCTTCTCTTGTTGGGGAGAACGGACGCTAGGGTGAGCAGGCTTCAGTAGTTGCAGCATGCGGGTTCAGCACTTGTGGCATAGAGGCTTAAATGCTTCGTGTCACGTGGATTCTTCCTGGACCAGCGATCGAACCCGTGTCCTCTGCATTGGCAGGCAGACTCTTATCCACAGCACCACCAGGGAAGTCTGGCATCACCATTTTTCAAGATACATGTCAAATCTATGTCCTCACTCTTGCTCAGATGTCACCTCTAATTAGCCACCAAGTTCTGAGAGGTTTCTCTAGTGGCTCAGATGGTAAAGAGTCTGCTTGCAATGCAGGAGAGCCGGGTTCGATCCTGGGTTGGGAACATCCCCTGGAGAAGGAAGTGGCAATCCGCTCCAGTATTCTTGCCTAGAGAATCCTATGGACAGAGGAGCCTGGTACGCTACAGTCCATGGGGTCACAAAGAGGCAGACACTACTGAGCGACCAACATTCTGTTGACTCTGTTTTTGAAAATTTCCATCTATCTCTTAATGTCACCACTCAAAACTCTAATAGTAACTTCCTAACTGATCATTCTTTTTATGGTCTCTTCTTCCTAAAGGATCCCGTTTTCTGCTGTCAGATTCCTGCAGTTCAGTTTGGCCCTGGTCATGCCACACCTGGGCTCAGAATTCTTCAAAGTCTTCCCGTCACCTGCAAAAGAGAAGTTCTGTGACCTGGCCTGTTACTTAAGGCCTCTGTATTTGTCAGGATTCTCCAGAGATATAGAACCGATAGGATATGTGAGTGTGTATGTAATAGAATTCAGTTATGGGCCTCACCAAGAGGAGTTCATTGCGAAGTGAAGAACTCACTTCTAAAGTGGGCAGATATAAGGGATAGCTCACAATAGAGACGCTTGAAATGATTATAAAAGAGTGTCCTGAGCTGAAGACCAGTTGAGAAGTGGACTTAGCTAGGTTACCTAGATATGTTAGGATTCCACGTTCCTGCCGAGAGAGTGAGAGAGAGAGAGAGAAGCCAGTGTCAGCTCAGACCCCACCTTCGGGAGCTCTGGGAGGGACTGTTTCCTCATCCACAAAAGACGCCCACCCAGGGAGGGTTCATTGTTTCCTGTTTAAGGAGAGAATGGCCCACCTTGGCTCTGAACAACCAGTGGGAGGTATCTGAGTGTGATTCCTGGAGGACGTACACTTCCCCCCAAGTCAATTACAAATGGTGACTCCAAATGAGCTTTGAGCAAATTCATGAAAACCTAAATGTTTTTTGCCTGTTGTAAGAAGCGTTCCAATACAAGATCAAAATGCCCACATTCAGAACTGAGCCACATGGCAGGAAAACATTTACAGAACCAAGAAAAGGAGGGGTCCAGAGGCCCAGAAGCAAAGACGTTCTCTTAGTTCTCCCCAGAAACTTGACACTCTGAATCACTTCCATAATATACATATATCTAGGATGTGTATTACTTTGTAAATGTGTATATTTAGTATTCTAGAATAGTATATTTTCTAATTATTTCTATATACTCGTTTGTGGTCCTCAAAAACTTTGAGTTCCTTCAAGTATTTGAAGGATTGAGTGAGTCTGAATATAAAAATGTTATAATACAAAAAATATAAAAGTAAAAATGCCTTGTTAATAATTGCTTCACTTTATTTAAAAAAGCGCAAAGGAAAAGAAATTGCTGAAAGCAGGCTTTTTAAATACTGAAAACAGAAAACTGAATGGGAGTATAAAATACAAAAGCAAATTTCAAGTTTACCTACAGCAATGATGTAAATTGCATCCTAAGTAATGCTATTTCCCATTTTAGGTCAGTCAGTATATATTTTCAATTTCTAAAGTGAAGGTTACCTATTTGAAGTTATAAAATATGCATCAACTTATTTAAAACAAAAGCAGGATGACAGATTCTACTCATGAGAATTTTTAGCAATACCACAGAATTCTAACACTACTTTTTGCATATCAAAGATTTTTTTTGGCAACAAAGAGCACCATGAAATAGGAACATATTAAGGAATTCATTTATAAACTGACTGTAGTCTTGCAAATGTCAAACGCTTACTTAAGGTGTTTGATATTTCACAGAGCTGGAGAGAGGATGAGCTTTCTTCCTTTCTTTCGTTTCCTTCACTCTATTCTTGCATTAGGCCAGCTCCTCTGAAATAAAAAATCAGAACTTTTTGTCTCAATTTCCAGAAACGCTGTTCCTGCATTAATAAATAGTTAATGCAATATTGTCTCTCTCTCTTTTTTAAAAGAAAGGCAGATAAAAAAAATACTCATTTGAAGAATGAATCAGAATTACAAAACTTTAGTCAATGATATTTTATTTTATGCCGTAAGCCTATTAAGTGTTGAAAAAATGTTTGTTCTTCTTAAAAGGAAATATACGTATTCTGCCAAGTTCAGGGCCTAGCATAGAGTGAACACTAACTAAATGGTAGTAATTAAAACAATCTCTTCTAAGATTTATTGTCAGAAAAATATTTGACTCTTGTAGGAAACTTGTTTGCTTTTTAATAGAATGAATGATGAGAATTATATATTCTCACCTGTTTACTTGTTGTATATAACTGATAGAAACTCAAAGCTAAATTTAGTGCTTAACTTCAGTAAACATGTTATTCTAGATACTTAACACACCTATTTCCAGTCATTTTACAATGGTAAAAAATTAGATGTCTTACTTTATTTGGGTTTTAGCATTCTGATAGCCTTCAAGTGGTTTTTAGAAGGAGATGAGGATAATGAAAACAAAACAAGAAAGAATGCTGTAAGCCTTCAACTCCTGAGATTTTTCATAGACATTAGAAGGCATCCAAACAAAGTGACTTTATTTTTATGTCATAAAAATAAAATCAGACTAGATGCCAATAATAGGTATACTTTCTGTTTTTTATTGTAGAGTTGAGTATTTAAAATATCACAGGAAAAATAGCCTGGATGACTGATTTATGCCCCACTTAAAAATAAAACAAAAACCGGTGTTTTATAAAGTTTAAAACTTGTCTATTTTCTAAAGAGAATTCTGAGAGAAGCAAAATATTAATTTATTCTGTGTTCTAATGCTTTAAAGCGTTGTGCTTTGTACGTGGATATATGGACAGGATCCCACACGCTCGTGCTCCCTCCAGTTGCTGCTCCTTCCTGCTGGGTGATCTTTGCAGAGTTAATCAACCCTCTGTGCCTCTTTCCTATCTGTAAAATTAAAAAAAAAAAAAATCCTACAATTCATAGTTATAAAAGTATGCAGCTATCCTGAGACAAAACCTGGGACCCATTAAATAGTCTGTAAATGGTGGCTGTTGTAGTAATAGCAAAACCAGTAATATATGCCTCTGCTAGCCTAGAACTGTGCAGGACATGAATCCTCAAAGGACCTTTGGTAAATTGAGCAAGCAGAGTAATACCGACAGCAAACCAGGCTGGCTCTTTCTTATAAGGTGATTCTTGGTTGACTGATTTTTTCTCTTCTTGATGAAGCTGGATGTAATTATGGGAACCTAACTCTCTTTTTAATAGGCAGAGTTATTAAGTATAGTTTTTTGCTTATATTGAGCATCAAAAGTAAGTTAACATTAAGAAAATAACATCATGTCATTGGTATAGCTATACTTTTTTATAAGGAAGAGAAAAAATATCTTAATCACTTATAATAATGGTGATGAACATGTTTTTCAGGCCACAGGCTTATTTCCTGTAACACCCTGAAATAATTATTTACTTTTGCCCCAAATCTGTTTTTGGTTAATTGCATACAATTTCTGTTGATTACCTTAGAGGTGTGCTAAGATTCCAAAAGGCTGAATTTTGCCCATAACATAATACACCAGTTGAATCTGGAAATTGTGCCTGTTGGAAAATAGATGCTGACTCATATGGTGAACTATAACACAACTACATGTAGTCACGTACATGCCTTTTTGTCATTTAGAGCACCTGCTGTCATAATTAAATACATTTTTTGCTCTGGAAGAAACTGATAATATGATTATCAATTTGTCAAAGCTGTAGAGGTCCACTAATATAACAATTTGGCTTTGGTATTTAACATTTTTGCAGCTTTTTGTATTGGTAAAATTGAACTAAGCAGAGAATCATGAATTAAATGTATATCAGGTTTGAACCTTTAACTTTGTTCTCTGTTGTTGTTCGGTCACTCAGTTGTGTCCAACTCTTTGTGACCCCATGGACTGCAGCACGCCATGCCTCCTTGTCCATCACCAACTCCTGGAGCTTGCTCAAACTCATGTCCATCGAGTCATTGATGCCATCCAGCCATCTCATTCTCTGTCGTCCCCCTTCTCTTCCTGCCTTCAATCTTTCCCAGCATCAGGGTCTTTTCTAATGAGTTGGCTTTTAGTATAAAAACAAACAAAAACTTCACCTGCCAATGGTAAACTTTTTAGTGTAGCTATGAAGTTTAGAAACACCCCATGTTGGACTCGCTGCATTGACCTGCTGGGGGAAGTTCCCTGGAGTGTTTAAGGGAGTGGTGGGATAAATTCTGTCAAACTGTACTGGACTGCATGACTGTGTGGAGTGGGATACCTGCTTCTCAGACAGAAAGCCCGTGCTTATTTCTTCCCAGGTAGGCTAAAAGCACAGCTTTATATAGTGAATACTACAGGTACAGATCACCTGTACATTACAGGTGTGTGTGTGTATGCAGGGATTGATGGAAATGCTGCATTTAATGTACTACTTTCACTGCTGTTTTGCATACTATAGTGAAATATGCATTAAACTTTCATGTATGCATTGAGCACCTGATGTACTTCTATGCAATATCACCAAATAAATATATATGTGCCTGTGTTTTCAAAATAAATGGTCACCTTGTATAGCTCTCTGATCCCTGAACAGCACAGTGACTTGGGTAACCAACCATTCTTGTTTGCTGGAGCCTAAGGAGTTTCTCAAGATCAGAACTTCCAGTCTTAAGATCAAGAAAGTTCCAGAAAAGCTCGACCAGTCGGTCATCTTAATGGTGATATAACGAGACATGAAAAAGTTGGTGAATATGTTCCACCTTCAATACTAGTATGGGAAGTGTGAAATCAACAGAAAGTTAAATACCAATATTAATTTACACAAAAGAGCAGTAGCTATGCTCTCTCCCATAAGACTTGTGGTTGCCCTAGGTCTCAGGACTATTTTCATCATTATCCTCTGCCTGGTATTTATAACATACAACAGTGAATGGTAACCAAGACTTTGTGGACCAACTCTGCTAGCCACATCAGATTCCAGCATGGAACCAGAGAGGTGCAACATCTAAACAAAAGCAGAATTAATTAATACTGCAAGGATTTGTAAACCTTTTCCTCAAACTTAGAGGGACATTTTAAGGAAATATTAAACTAGAAAAGGCTGGAAGAAAAGGAAGTATAATCTACTGCAAAGAATCTTCCTGGGTTTGTGACTGCCTCTTGTTTCTTATGCAGTTGTCTTAATGAGCTCGAGAGAAACAAGGCAGAGTTGGGGTTCTGGAGTCAGACAGGACTGGGAAGGAATCTTGGCTGTGTAACCTCAATCAAGTTACTTAACCTCTATGGTCTCACCTCTGAAATGAGAGATGTTTAGTCGAAATCATTTTCCTTTGTCATACACTCTCAGAGAACTAAATTTCTTTTTATGAGAGCACAGAGCTTAATGGTGATTATCTGCTGTGCCAATCTCCCTGTAAGCTCTACAAGAGGAGGGGCTCTCTCTCTTCTTATTTTAACTGCATTGCCATAGTGGGTGTTCAGTCATTTTCTGTTGAATGGAAGAGTGAAGGATTTTTGTGAGGATTATGTGAAACAACTTACATGTTGGATTCTAGGAACTGTCTTTACTTTCTGTCTCCCCCGTCAAACACACTGGAAAGGCTGTAGTTAGTCTTGCTTCTGTATTTGTAGAAAAAGATTTAGTTAGTAGATCTGTTGTAAATGTATAGAGAAACTGAAAATCCAAAGATCAGATAGTGAATCTTCATGTTCATAAAATTGCATATTTAGTCAAAACATTGATTCCTATCCAGTTATTTGGGGGTCACGTACTTGCAAATTTAGGTTATGGCTAAGTACTGTGACCACGGAGAACTGCTGATTTCTTTTGTTGTGACTAGTGGTCCTATTTCGATAGTGAGAATGAACTGATTACCAAAAATTTAGATGGATTGCATACATTTTCAAATATCTGTTTATACCAATTTTGAGCCCAGTTATTGCATTCCAGATAAGAATTGTGTCTGAGCAGGCAGTAAAAAGTGAGGACTGGCAGGAAGTTTATTTTATTTTACCCAGTCAACTCAGTATTTCAGCTGTATGTGATTTTCCATCCAAATTATGTAGTTGATTGCTTCAATTTTTTTACTTCCTTCTGCATGTCTAGACACATCATAAGAACTGACAAAGAAGATGAGAGAATTTAAGTGGTATGCCTGTCTCTACAGCACAGGACCTTATGAGAAGGATAATCCTTGGAACTTACTCCTTTCTAAAACAATTTGTATAAAATAGGCCATACTATTTATTTGTACAGGGAACACTGTTCAGCTCACCAATAAGTTGATATGATAGAAAAAATTCAGTTGTATCCTATTTTTGTAGCGAACTTATTTCACTATAAAATTCCAATACCCTTTCAAGGAGTCCTTTAATTTTGCATGTGTTTTTGAAGAGTTATCTAGCTATAACAATTCAAACATTTTAATGGTTGTTCCATGACTTGATCCCTAAAAATCAACAGTGGATGATGGAAAAATCTAACAGTGGTTGGTGGACTATCACTATTTTTGTCTAGAGTAGTCTTGTTATTGTTATTTTCTTCCCTTCCCACGTACTCTGTTCTTCCTGAGCCTATTACTCTCAGAAGTACTTTCTTTTTTAAAAAAATTATTTATTTATTGACTGTGCTGGGTCTTTGTTGCTGTATGAGGGGGCTACTCCCTAGTTGCAGTGCACTGGCTTCTCATTGCCCTGGATTTTCTTACAGAGAATGGGTTCTAAGACGAGCGGGCTTCAGTAGTTGTGGCTCACAGGCCAGTTGCTTTGCAGCACATGAAATCTTCCCGGACCAGGGATCCAACCTGTGTCTCCTGCGGTGACAGGCAGATTCTTTACCACTGGACCACCAGGGAAGTCCTCAGCCATACTGTCTTAATGATTGGAAGAAAGGATGAAATTAAAAACATACAAACCAAACAAAAAAAAGTGTGAATAATTTTATGCATAAACCTAATAAGAATGCAAGATATAGGTTGTAGCTGATGCGAAAATACTGGGAGTTTGCCACAAATTCTGTTTTAATTTCTACACAGTTGATGTAAATAGAGAAGGAAAAATCTCTTCTACCCATCTTGGGTTCTCCAGCTAAGACTTATAATTAAACTGGCCAAAGCAGATTAGCCAGGGAAAGACACACAGATGTTTATTAACGTGGGTACCATGCATGTATCACATGGAGTACTAGAGATGCGGAACTTGCAGGTTTTGGTAACATTTTAGATGAAATGAACATTTTTAGAGAAATGACAAGACAAAGGAAAAGGGCCTTGAGATTCTGGGGACAACAAATTGTGGAACGGCAAATATATGAGAAACTAATGGAAGACAAGGACTAGTTAGCAAAGTTTGTTATGTAGATTCAGAAGAAGATATTAATTCTTCTTCACGAGAAGAAATATATTAATTCTATAGGAGGTGGAATGCAAGTAAAAATTCTTGGAGAATAACGTCCTCTCAGTTCAGTTCAGTCACTCAGTTGTGCCTGACTCTTTGTGACCACATAGACTGCAGCACGCCAGGCTTCCTTTTCCATCACCGTCTCCTGGAGCTTACTCAAACTCATGTCCATCTAGTGGGTGATGCCATCCAACCATTTCATCCTCTGTCGTCCCCTTCTCCTCCTGCCTTAAATCTTTCTCAGCATCAGGGTCTTTTCCAATGAGTCAGTTCTTTGCATTAGGTGGCCAAAGTATTAGAGCTTCAGCTTCAACATCAGTCCATTCAATGAATATTCAGGACTGGTTTCCTTTGGGATTGACTGGTTTGATTTTTTGCAGTTCAAGGGACTCGCAAGAGTCTTCTCCAACACCACTGTTCAAAAGCATCAATTGTTGGGCGCTCAGCTCTCTTCATGGTCCAACTCTCACATCCATACATGACTACTGGAAAAACCATAGCTTTGACTATATGGACCTTTGTCAGTAAAGTAATGTCTCTGCCTTTTAATATCCTGTCTAGGTTTGTCATAACTTTCCTTCCAAGGAGCAGGTGTCTTTTAATTTCATGGCTGCAGTCACCATCTGCAGTGATTTTGGAGCCCAAGAAAATAAAGTCTGTCACTGTTTCCATTGTTTCCCCATCTATTTGCCACCAAGTGATGGGACCAGATGCCATGATCTTCATTTTTTAAATGTTGAATTTTAAGCCAGCTTTTTCACACTCCTCTTTGACTTTCATCAAGAGACTCTTTAGTTCTTCACTTTCTGCCATAAGGGTGGTGTCATCTGCATATCTGAGGTTATTGATATTTCGTCCTGTAATCTTGATTCCAGCTTGTGCTTCTTCCAGCCCAGCGTTTCTCATGATGTACTCTGCATCTAAGTTAAATAAGCAGGGTGACAATACACAGCCTTGATGTACTCCTTTCCCAATTTGGAACCAGTCCATTTTTCCATGTCCGGTTCTAATTGTTGCTTCTTGACCTGCATATAGATTTCTCAGGAGGCAGGTCAGGTGGTCTGGTATTCCTGTCTCTTTAAGAATTTTCCACAGTTTGTTGCGATCCACACAGTCAAAGGCTTTACTGTAGTCAATGAGGCAGAAGTAGATGTTTTTGTAGAATTCTCTTGCTTTTTCTGTGATCCAACGGATGTTGGAAATTTGATCTCTGGTTCGTCTGCCATTCCTAAATCCAACTTGAACATCTGGACATTCTCTATTCACATACTGTTAAAGCCTAGCTTGGAGAATTTTGAGCATTACTTTGCTAGTGTGTGAGATGAGCGCAATTGTGCGGTAGTTTGATCATTCTTTGGCATTGCCTTTCTTTGGGATGGGAATGAAAACTGACCTTTTCCAGTCCTGTGGCCACTGCTGAGTTTTCCAAATTTGCTGGCATATTGAGTGTAGCACTTTCACAGCATCATCTTTGGGAATTTGAAATAGCTCAACTGGAATTTCATCACCTTCACTAGCTGTGTTCACAGTGATGCTTCCTAAGGCCCACTTGACTTCACACTGTAGGATGTCTGGCTCTAGGTGAGTGATCACACCATTGTGATTATCTGGATCATGAAGATCTTTTTTGTGTAGTTCTTCTGTGTATTCTTGCCACCTCTTCTTAATATCTTCTGCTTCTGTTTGATCCATGTCGTTTCTGTCCTTTATTGTGCCCATTTTGGGGCACAAGATGAAATGTTCGTACCACGGGATGAAATGGTCCCTTGGTATCTCTAATTTTATTGAAGAGATCTCTAGCCTTTCCCATTCTATTGTTTTCTTCTATTTCTTTGCATTGATCACTGAGGAACGCTTTCTTATCTCTCCATGCTATTCTTTGGAACTCTGCGTTCAGATGAGTATATCTTTCCTTTCCTCCTTTGCCTTTCACTTCTCTTCTTTCCTCAGCTATTTGTATGGCCTTCTCAAGCAGCCATTTTGCCTTTTCTCATTTCTTCTTCTTGGGGATGGTTTTGATCACTGCATTCTGTACAATGTTGCAAACCTCCGTTCATAGATTTTCAGGTACTCTATCTATCAGATCTAATCCATTGACTCTATTTGTCACTTCCACTGTATAATCATAAGGGATTTGATTTAGGTCATAATAACGTCCTCAAGAATGTTTAAATACAGTGGAACTGGTCAAGATGGAAATTTCCATAACTTCCTTTTTGATTGTTCAGAGAAGGCTTCTAGGTACTATGGAACACAGTGGTGAGTGAGGCAGTCACGTCACTCTGTTCTGGTTTTGGGCTGGGGTATTTTTTGTGGGGCCAGTACAAGTGGCAGCAGATGCCCCCTCTGCCCTTCATTCTTTTATGTTCAAACTTAATAGTATAAAGGCCTGTCTGGGAGGTGTCCTATACACATCCTGTTATTTCTGCCCTATCAAATGTTAAGGTGGTATTTTATGCTGGCTCATGTTTAAACTTTTTTTTTTTTTACTTCAGATTTCAAGTTTGAATGTTTGCAGTCTCTCGTCAAAGGAGACCAGGTTGCTACTCTTGTCAGGGTCACGGAGGGACGTGGGCAGCACTTTGGGCACAAGTCATCCACAATATCCAGAAAGATGGAGCCGAGACACAAAATGATATTTGAAGAAGACATCTAGTATTGAAACTAGATTTGCCAATTTGGTTGTCAGAGGAGTGGGATGGTGGGGGGATCAAATGTGGGGAACTATCTAGAGTTCTGTAACTAGAAGAAAAACATGAAACAGAAATGAGATGACAGATCAAGACATGGATCATCAGTAGAGTTGGGTGTTGACTGCGTGATGTATGTGTGTGTCATTTGGGTCAGAAGGCACAGGGTTTAGTTTGGTATTAACATCTATGCACTACTATATATTAAATAGGTAAACAGGGGCCTACTGTATAGCACAGGATACTATTTAATATCTTGTAATAACCTTTAATGGAAAAGGATCTGAAAGAGTATACACACATATGCACATACACACACACACGGAGGTGATGATTTCGTTGCTAAGTTGTGTCTGATTCATGCTACCCCATGGACTGTAGCCCTCCTGGCTACTCTGTCTTCTTTCCAAGCAAGAATACTGGAGTGGGTTGCCGTTTCGTTCCTGGTGTATCCTTTACCTGTGAACTACCAGGGAAGCCTAATATATATATATATATATATATACATATATATATATATATATATACTTTGGCCATCTGATGCAAAGAGCCAACTCACTGGAAGAGACCCTGATGCTGTTAAAGATTGAAGGCAATAGGAGAAGAGGGGCAGCAGAGGATGAGATAGTTATCTCTGACTCAATGGATGTGAATTTGAGCAACTGGGAGATAGTGAAGGATAGGGAAACCTGGCATGTTGCAGTCCACGGGATTGCAAAGAGTCGGACATGACTTAGCTACTGAACACACACCACACACACACACACACCACACACACACCACACACACACATATAACTGAATCACTTTGCTGTACATCTGAAACTAATACAACGTTGTAAATTAACTATAGTTGAATTAAAAAATGAGTTAAAAATAATAAAAAGAGGCACATTGTTTAAGGACCTGAATAAGGGATTTAAGGGGCTCCCCAGGTGGCGCTAGTGGTAAAGAACCCATCTGCCAATGCAGGAAGCATAAGAACCTCGAGTTTGATTCCTGCCTCAGGAAGATCCTCAGGGTCCCTGCCTCAGGATGTGGCAACCCACTCCAGGATTCTTGCCTGGAGAATCTCGTGGTCAGAGGAGCCTGGTGGGCTACAGTCCATAGGGTTGCAAACAGTCGGTCACCACTGAAGCGACTTAGCACCCGGGCACAAGGGATTTAAAGCATGTGTCAAATTTTATACCTGCTGAGTAATTAAAGCTATTCATCCTAATCCAGTGATGAAGTCAGTTCCTTCTGTGTTTCCTACTTTTGAGAATTTGCCAGACAGGATATGACTTCTTTTTAAAAGAAGGAATCTTCTCTTAAATATTCAGTTCCATCTATCATAATAGAAGAAACAGACTGGAAATGAAAAAGAGAATAAGAAGAAAGGGGGAGATATAAATGACAAATATTAAAATATGTGTATTATAAAATGTATCATAAAAATGTAAAATATATATTGGGAGAACATCCCCCAGATAACTAAAGTGACTTAAGTATCTTGAATTTATAGTGTTTGTGGTAATTACAAGACAGGAATTAAATTTCTACTTCTTTAATCTGGGGGAAGGACTAGAAAAAATTCAGCATCTTTCAGCATCTATAAAATTTTGAAATGCATAGGTGATAAATGCAAAAAAAGAAATTCTCCCCCAATTAGTTTTGATTTTAGTTCAAGAGGACATGAGTGGAATACTCACAATTTCACATGACACCATCCTGGGCTTTGTTTTCTGTAGAGAATAAGGTGAAGTTGTAGAAAAGTCTCAGCTCTTGTATCACACCATCATATTGTCCCTCCACAGATTTGTCAACGTGAAAAGAGTCTATGTTACGCCTGATGGTTTTGTTTGAGCCATGTATTAATTCGGTCTTTCTCAGATTTTAGTGGAAAAAATTCCAATCCTTTGGATGTTGAAAAATATTTTTATTATAATGTTACTTGAAATGTACAAATATACAAGGATTATTATACAACGTGGGGAATATAGCCAATATTTTGTAATAACTGTAAATGGAGCATATTCTTTAAAAATTATATAAAAATGTATGACACTAATTTTATCCTCTTTATACTCTTAGCTATTAAAACAAGTGTAAGACCAAAGTAAATTTACAAATTAAGTAAAAACAATACTTTAAAACCAACAAAATCCAAATCAGCATGATTGATTTCATGTGGTGGATGATGCTGTAATACTGAAATTAAATTGCCTGTTGCAACAGGAACTTTCAACCGCAGGTGCATAGATCTTGGCTGAGGAATCCCCTACAACAATGCTGTGACCCTCTTTATGTTATCCTGAGGAGGAGTGTGGTCTAGTGGATACCATGTGGGATTTAGGGACAATCAAACTTCAGTCTGAATACCTGCTCTGATTTTTTTTTTCCCTGTAAGCACAGTGACCTTGGACAAGTTAGTTTAATTTTTGAAGCCTCGTTTTTCTTGTCTGTAAAATGGGTGGGTGGGTAATACTGCCCTCCCAGATGTTGTTTTGAGGATTAGGATACCTGGCACATAGAAGGTATTCTATAACTATTAGTTCCTTCCCTTTCCCTCATTAATCTAGTCTTTTTGGTAAAGTTCCTCACAATCTTGGATTTCCAAAAACTGCAGCTATCAGACTATACTAAAAACCAACCAACTAAGACTTAATTTGGAATCACAGAATAATAAAAGCCCATCACCACCCCCTACATTTTTTTTACTGCGGTTCCTTATGCTTTCTTCCTCCATTCATATGTTCTTCTAGACATTATCACATGTCCAAATTGAACTCAGAATTTAAGGTCCAGATCAAGTGCACTGCAGCCAAGCAAGGTAGCTTTTCTAAATTCTTGAGTAGAGTGAATCACTCCCTTCTTGTAACGTCCAAGGCACTTAGTTTGTATCTCTCGCGAGTTCCTCAGATTTGAGTGAAGCAGCTGGGAATGACTGACACAGTGGCGGAGCCTTGAGGATGGGCCCAGAGGACAGCTTTCCCATGGCACAGCCCGGTTAGGGACTGCTGGGAAACGACTTCCGACAGACCTGCCCCGCCGGAGCAGTCACGGCAAGGCCCGTCAACACTCCAGGGGGGTCGGCTGCATCAGAGCCCTGAAAGGGTCTTTCGTTCCGCGGATCACTGACCTCCCATTAGCCCTTTCAGCCAGTCACCATAATGCGCAATCCTGTCGACAGCCTCATTTGTATTTTTTCCCAAACTGGAATAGAGTTTTGCTTTATCATGTTGTGTTAGTTTCTGCTGAACGCATAGTGAACCAGTTACATGCGTCCATAAGTGAGTGCCAAGCCACTTCAGTCATGTCTGACTCCTTGTGACCTTATGAACTGTAGCCCACAGGCTCCTCTGTCCATGGGATTCTCCAGGCACGAAGATGGGAGTGGCTTGCCATTTCCTTCTCCTGGGGATCTTCCCGACCCAGGGATTGAACCCATGTCCCTTACATTTCCTGCATTGGCAGGCAGGTTCTTTACCACTAGTGCCACCTGGGAAGCTTTCATATGCACATATCCCCTCTTTTTTGGATTTCCTTCCCGTTTAGGTCACAGTCAGTTCCCATTAGTTATTTT
Organism: Cervus canadensis; assembly: GCF_019320065.1. NCBI lineage: Eukaryota > Metazoa > Chordata > Mammalia > Artiodactyla > Cervidae > Cervus > Cervus canadensis. The sequence continues at coordinate 9,304,147 of NC_057408.1, forward strand.
ATACATAGTAGTCGTGTGTACATGTCAATCCCGATTTCCCAATCCATCCCACCCCCTTGGTGTCCATACATTTGTTCTTTGCATCTGTGTCTCTATTTCTGCTTTGCAGAGAAGTTCATCTCTACCATTTTTTAGATTCCACCTATATGTATAAATATATGATATTTGTTTTTCTCTTTCTGACTTTGTGTGACAGTCTCTAGTTCCCTCCATGTTTCTGCAAATGGCACAGTTTCTTTCCTTTTTGTGGATGAGTAATATTCCACTGCATATGCGTATCACATCTTCTTTATCCATCGATGGACTTTTCAGGTGCTTCCATGTCCTGGGGCAGCCTCATTTCTTTAGGAGAAAGGAAGTGGTAACTCAGTGTGTGGTGAGGTGGGGCTCAGGTCATGGAACCTCAGCTGTAAGAAAGCTGCTCTCCTGGTAAGGAGATGCTGCTCAGTGGCCGAACTGCTGCCAATCTGGTCAGGAAGCTGAGTCAGCTTGTGGATTAGCCTCTGAGGAAGAGGTGGTGAGGGAGATTCATACACTGGAGTCCCAGGAGAAATGGAAGAAGCCAGCAAATGAGGCCAGTGCATAAAGCAGACTCAACCACAGGGAAGGGGAGATCCGCTGAGGAAGGGATGCTGCCAGGACAACGATGTGATTTCTGCTGCCTTTGGTGAGAACAACCGAACAGAGGTAGTCAAACGTACATACCAAAAAAAGGTCCAAGGAAACCCATGTTTGGAGTAGAATAGACCACTCCCCAGACAGAAGCCCTGCCCTTGTCTTGGTTCATCTTAATATCTGAAAACCCAGTAGTGACTGATAATAAATATTTCTCTCTGTAAGGGATATGTGCAATAGTGTAGCATTCCTCAACCTGACCAGGGGAGGTTTCTAAAAAGATCCGAATTTCCAGGCTACATCTCAGACAGAACTGCAGGGTCAGAATCATCAGGGAAAAGGCTGATCTGAAGTTTAGAGTTTTTTTTTCTAAGCTTCTCTGGGGATTCTTAAAATCAGTCCAGTTTAGGATGCCCTGTTGTGCCTGGAAGGGCTCACAGCTGGAAATCAGAAAGCCTGAGTCTGAATCAGGGCTTCAGCGCTCACTCATTGAGAGGTGCTGTGTGAGTAGCATAACATCTAGGAACCCCAGTTTCCTCAAATGAAAAAAGAGCATCCTTTTCCTCCCTACCTCACTGGCTTGTGAGGCTCAAATGCCTCTATATGTATGACAGTGCAGAGTAAATTCAACCTGTTTTCACCCAACTATCAATAAATTATATATGTTACAAAAATTTCTCATTGATTTGCAATGATTTTGGAAGATTTAGGGTAAAGTCAATTACAGGATGACAGCAGAAGGCTTGTCTTCTCTATCTGGCTTGCTTATCCCCCCATGCAGCATGTGTTGGGTGAACCAGTTATGTTTCTTTGGGAGATGTTTGGGTTGTCATTGCTGCTTTCATTGTCTTCTCGGGGCTTTGTGAAACATGTCAGGTCAGCCCCAGACTCCAAGGAGAATAGCTGTGTTTGTCTTCCTCTGAAGGTGAGATGGGAGCAGACTCTGGGATGCAGACTGGAGTGGGATCACAGGGTGGTCAGTTGTGTGTCGTCCAGAAGCAAGAAGGGGAGATGGAGATCAGAAAATTTGAGCATATAGCTATGTATGTGAATATACTACTCATCACACACATATATGTAGACATATACATATAACTATACACATGATGGGGTTTCCAGGGGTAAAGAATCCACCTGCCAATGCAGGAGACATGGGTTTGATCCCTGAGTTGGAAAGATCCCTTGGAGAAGGCAACCCACTCCAGTATTCTTGCCTGGGAAATTCCATGGACAGAGGACCCTGGTGGGCTACAGCCCATGGTGTTGTGAAGAGTCAGACACGACTGAGCACTCATGCACACACACATACACATAAATATATATAGGTATCAAAAAATAAGAAAGTAAAATTGGTATTAAAAAAGCTCATTTGTTTTTCAGTAAATATAGCTGTGATAGCTTTTCAGCTTAATAAATACAGACTCATAACCTTATTTTTAATGGCTGACTACTAATACTTATATTAATGGATATGTTGTAACTTACTTGACCAATCTCTATTTGTGAGTAACTGGAATGTTTTCCGAATGTTTGCTAACATAAATGTTGTCTCGTACATATATCTTTGGTTACTTGTCAGATATTTCCTTAGGAAAAATACCTAGAAGTTGAATTGCTGGGTCAAAGATTACACACTTTTAAAAGAGACTTTTGATCTATTATTTCAAGTGACTTTCCAGAAAATTTGTATCAATTTATATTCACACCAATACCTTCTATGTGTCTACCCTCAAGGAAACCACAGTCTTACTTTTTATACTTTAGGATATTAACCCTTGGTCTACCTCATATATTTGGAAGTATTTTCTGGTGTTTTAAACTCTCTTATTCTCTGATTGGACTGTGTAAATCCTCGATGTTTGCTGAAATTTCATAGTGTACTTCACAATTTGAAAAGAGATTAAACACTGTTCCTCTCACTTTGATCAAACATTAGTAGAGAGCTACGACTCCTAATTAAGAAGAGCTCAACACATTTATGAGGCAAATATTGATATAAGATCTTGGACTTGTTGCAGTGCCTCTTGAAAGTTTCAAATAGTCCAAATGACTAAGTTTTTTTATATGATTTAGATTAGAACTATCAGCTAATACATGTATTAGAACTCCAGGTAATATATTCTTTCAGAAACAAGATGCTGTTTAGAGGATTAGAGCTTTGTGGCTAATTAATCCATTACACATCTTTATGGCAAAGTTTTTTTTTTTATAATTTAGTTAATTTATATAGTAGAATTTGGGCTTCCCAAGTGGTGCTAGTGGTAAAGAACCCATCTGCCAATGCAGGAGACTTAAAAGATGTGGGTTTGATCCCTGGGTTGGAAAGATCCCCCTGGAGAAGGAAATGGCAACCCACTCCAGTATTCTTGCCTGGAAAATGCCTTGGACAGAGGAGCGTGGTGGGCTACAGTTCATAGTATCACAAAGAGTTGGACACAACTGAAGCGACTTAGCATGCACTCTTGCATAGTAGAATTAATAGTTTAAATTCTTCGTTGTAAACCCATGCAAAATCTTCCCCTTTCCTGGCTTTAGGAAACATTCTTTTGGATGACTCTTATCACCTCAAGTATTTCTGGTCTCTTGTGTGTAACAGCTAAATGTACAGTAGTTGTCCCTGTTCTTGGGCCAAAATGGGTGGCAAAACACATAGAAAAAGAATGCAAAACAAGGTAGGATACATGTGTGATGATAGACACTGAGAGAGAAGAACGGAGACTTACAGATTGAAGGGTCTTGGTAAGAGCCTGACTGAGCATTAAGTAAATGAGTGGGAGGAAAGACTAACTGAACTCCATACTGATGGAGAGGATGAGTGTCTCCTGAATTTATGACCCAAATTCCAGGAAGAGGCATTCTTGAGAAAACTTTGTGAGAAGAGTGAGAAAACAGGGAGCCTAGACAGGGCCGTGCGGGGCGCTGTGTGTAGACTGTCTGTGGGCAGCCCTTTCAGAGCGCTCGGGTTCCTTCCGTGGTTGTTCCCTGGATGAACAGCTATACTTGCTGTCTGTCCTTTGTGGTCTTTTATCCCAGATCTCCAGGAATTTCCTCTTCAGACCCAGTTGAGGAAAGCCTTTTTAGATTTTGCGAGACCCAGACAGTCAGCCAGACAATCGGGAAAGATGTTCTTTTTATTCTGGTTAAGTCCTTGCACTTAGAACAGTGATTTACACAGGTGTGGTGTAAATTGTTCTCTGAACCGTAAACTAAGAAAGGATTATTGTTTTCTGTTCATTGGTGATGGGTTATGTTACTTTAGAAAAATGGAATGATTTTCAAAGGATATAAAATTATCTAAACTCATAGGGACAAAGAGATATCTGATTTGTGGCCAAACTCTGAATGAAAGTTTATTTTTTACATCATATAATATAAAAGAATACTGATTCTTCAGATAGTTATTGCTTGGAGTGTAACTTCTATTGCAGTTATCCAGAAATTCAGAAAAATAATAGCATCTTGGTGTTCGAAGTTAATTTAAAGAATTCAAAGACTTTTATTTTTCAGTTTTATTTTGATAACTATACAGTTTTAGAATATTAATAATATTTGATAATGCACATTAGAATTCTATAAAATATGCAATTAAAATATCTGCACTATTTAAATAATGGTCTTGAAAGGTAAACTTGACTTTGTATCATTAAGTGAAATCAGTTGACATGCTATTATACCATCACTTCAAATTGGCTGAATAATTCTGGATTTTATGATATTAGATGAGTAAGATATCAGAATTCCAAGGATATAAACAACAAAAAAATAATGAGCATATGTATCATTAATAATTGAGAAATTTTTGAAGTAATTCCTCAAGTAAATTGCCTAACCTGTTATAAAGGTGAATTAAGTTGGATGCATTTAGTTATAGGATCCACATCTCAGAATACTTCATGTATTATTTTACCAAATATTCCAGTTAATTACCTATTTTTCTTAGCTGAAGAAAATCCATATAAATTGAAGTACATTAATGAGAGAACAGTTTAAAAACACACAGCACTCAAATAAGTGTAAAGTGTAAGTTGATGTAGTTTTCCAAGGTTTACAAAATGATCTTAGTGAAATTTTAATAGGTACCCAAGTAGAGAGAAGATGTTTTCTGGATTCCGGCTTTTGAACCAGCTTAAATTCAACAGTGAATGAAAGTTAATTCAGGTTTAATTTAATGAAAACTTGGTAAAGTTGTTTGCCTGGATAAAATGGTTATTAATAAACATAAAATTGGAGAACAGTTATTTAAATTACCCTTGATTGAGCCATGGTTATTTTATTTCATAGAAAACATTTTTGTTTCCTTCCTTTTATCTCTTGCTGAAAGAGTGCTGGAAACCATTTGGGAGTGTTCATTTGAAGTAAAATGTTGTTCAGTCACTCAGTTGTGTCCGACTCTTTGTGACCCCATGGACTACAGCATGCCAGGCCTCCCTGTCCTTCACCATCTCTTGGAGTTTGCTTGAACTCATGTCTGTTGAGTCCGTGATGCCATCCAACCATCTCGTCCTCTGTCACCCCCTTCTTCTCCTGCCCTTGATCTTTCCCAGCATCTGCATTTTTTCCATTGAGTTCGCTCTTTGCATCAGGTGGCCAAAGTTTTGGAGCTTCAGCTTCAGCATCAGTCCTTCCAGTGAATATTCAGGACTGATTTCCTTTAGGGTTGACTGTTTTGATCTCCTTGCAGTCCAGGGTTTCTCAGGAGTCTTCTCCAGCACCACAGTTCGAAGGCATCAGTTTTTCAGCACTCAGCCTTTTCTATTATCCAGCTTTCACATTTGTACATGACTATTAGAAAAACTATAGCTTTGACTATGTGGGCCTTTGTAGGCAAAGTATTATTGCTTCTTTTTAATACACTGTCTAGGTTTGTCATTGCTTTTCTTCCCTAGAGCAAGCATCTTTTAATTTCATGGCTGTCGTCACCATCTGCAGTGATTTTGGAGACCAAGAAAATAAAGTCTGTCACTGTTTCCGTTGTTTCCCCATGTATTTGCCATGAAGTGATGGGACCAGATGCCATGATCTTTGTTTTTTACTGTTGAGTTTTAAGCCAGCCTTTTCACTCTCCTTTTTCACACTCATCAAGAGGCTGTTTAGTTCCTCTTTACTTTCTGTCATTAGAGTGGTATCATCTGCATATCTGAAGTTGTTGATATTTCTTCAGGTAATCTTGATTCCAGCTTGTGATTCATCCAGTCCAGCATTTTACATGATGTACTTTACATACAAGTTAAATAAGCAGGGTGACATTATACAGCCTTGATGGATTCCTTTCCCAATTTGGAACCAGTCTGTTGTTCCATGTCTGGTTCTAACTGTTACTTCTTAACTTGCATACAGGTTTTTCGGGAGATAGGTAAGGTGGTCTGGTATTCCCATCTCTTTAAGAGTTTTACACAGATTGTTGTGATCCACATAGCCAAAGACTTTAGCGTAGTCAATGAAGCAGAAGTAGATGTTTTTTGGAATTCCCTTCCTTTTTCTATAATCCAATTGATGTTGGCAGTTTGATCTCTGGTCAAATAAATGTATTGTTTAATTTCATGTTTTTTAATTATCTTTTTAGAAATGTTACTAAAACATCTAAGATTGTTTATTGGGCTTGGATTATATCTCTATTGAATGGTGCTTACCCAAGGTAACTCCTTTAGTGCACAATTTCCTCTTCAATAAAATAAGACAATTTCCATATCATGTCCCTTTTATATTGCCTCAATATAAAGGTAATTTAAAAGGCTAGAAACAAATTTGCATTCATTTATTCATTCATCAAAGTATGTCATATATTTACTGTGTCCCAGAAGTTAAACTAGACACTCCTGAATAATGCCCAGTCCTTGCCTTTGCCAACTTATAGACAGAGAGGCTTAAAAGGTGATTTGTTTGCTAGGCATACAAAACTACTTAAACCTGAGAAAATTTCATGGGAAAATCCTCTTGCAGCCTAAGTCTCAGAAATGTATTAATAATGAATCATGTCTCTACAAAAAGTGTAAAACCACCACCAAAAATATCTGAAAATTCACCTTAAGAAGATCTTAGTGTCATGTTTCAGTTCTGATTTTTTTTCCCACTTACATGCTGTGTGACCTTATTAGGCCCCTGAACCTTATGGGCATCAGAATCTCCTCCCCATAAACTGGATTTACCTTATGAGATTGCTCTGAGGATCAAACAAGAGAATATGTGTGAAAAAATAATATAAGTATGAAGGATAATTATAGTTATTATTGGAAACAATTATGACCCCTAGGTTAAAATGAAAGTACTGAGAATAGAGCAGTTTGGGGACCCACAAAATAATTTTTAGCTTATATAGATTCTAATAGAACTAGAAGAAACCCTAAAGAAGTTTCTTTTTGCTTTCTTTAAATAAAGAAGCATAAATCAAACCATAGTACATGATATTAAGATCTAACCCTTCATATGCTTCTAAATCATTTTAAAAATTGCCTTCAAGAATGAAATGAACAGAAGGCTCTCAAGAGGAAACTGCTTCAGGGCTGCATTTTTGATTAAAGGTCTGGCCTAAGGCCTTATTCTTTGTGGGAATCTAAATGAAAGAAAAGAAGAAGAAGAAAAGAAAGTCAGTGCTCCTTGTTAACTCTTGTGGCCTTTTGATAAATTTTAATTCTGTCTCTTCACCTATCCTTATAAAGATAATAACATCCTTGGCTGTATCACTGGATTACAAAAGGAGAGATGAAAATGACTAGCCTGGGTTTCCCAAGTGTGTTAGTCACTTATTCATGCCTGACTCTTTGTGACCCAGTGGTCTGTAACCTGCCAGGCTCCTCTGTCCGTGGGATTTTTCCAGGCAAGAATACTGGAGTGGGTTGCTATTTCTTGCTCTAGGGAATCTTTCTAACCCAGGGATCGAACCATGTCTCCTGCATTGCAGGCAGATTCTTTACTATCTGAGCCAGGATTCCCAGGTGGCTCAGTAGGAAAGAATCCTCCTGCCAAAACAGGAGAGTCAAGAGATGAAGGGAAGATCCCTGGCAGGAGGAAATGGCAACCCACTCCAGTACTCTCGCCTGGAAAATTCCCTGGTCAGAGGAGCCTGGCTGGCTATATAGTCCATGGGGCTGCAAAGAGTCGGACCCAACCAGGTGACTGAGCACACCCACACCCACTGGAACATTTAAGCTAAGTGACTCTTTTACAGATAATACTTTTTAGGTAGCTTAACCCAGAGTCACCAGGTAGTAGAGAAATTTTGCAAGGATGTAAAATGGGTTTTCTGCACCTTCTATTTAATAGTGAAGTGTTGCTTTCAATTTGTTTAGTGTAAAGATTAGAGAGGAATAGAGGTGGAGGGACGGGGATGGCAGGGAAGGAAATATCACCTTTGCTTGATGGCTTCTAAATCCTACTTTCACTATCTAATTTTAGTCCTATTAAATTCCTATAAAAGCAGCTTTTAAATAATACATGTGACTGATACTAATATTGCAGTCTCTTCTTTTCCCTCTCTTTTTCTTGGGGGAGGAGGGGACCTGTGGAAGTGTCTGAGCAGTCATCAATCGGGGCAGCTGACCCCGGAATTATAAAGAATTCACTGAGTATTTTAGGGTTTAGGTATCTAGGGGGATGAGCTTGTGACTGTTCTTTAGTAGTGCACCAGTGACAGCGATCTTCATAAGAGAACAGGCTTTTGGTCAAATGATTCAATTATAGATTTGATGTTGGTAACCAGTGGAGGCCTTCTGGTAGTTCATATGATCGAAGTTGTTTTTTGGGAAATGATTGTGTGTGTGACTCTGATTTTTAACTCATGAATGAGGCTTGTAGGGCCCCTCTGCGGCAGCTTATGATCCATCCCAGGCTGTCCAGGAGCGTTCTGAAGTACCAAATACTCACCCTTTTGTTGTTTCACTCTCAGACAATAACCATGAGGCTATACTCCTTCCCTCCATCCCAGAAGTGCAGCTGCTGATTGGGAAACGTGTCTGTTGTTTCGTTGAAGGTTATTCTATGGTCCTACGTTGTGTTTGACATTAAGGGGACTATTATTGTTCTGCCCATTGAATAAGAGAAATGCAAGGTGTTTAAACTTCATCCCCCACTGACCCCATCTTAGTTACTTATTCATAAGAAGGTGGCATGACCCTTAAAACAAAGATTTTCAGGAGAAAGAAAACATTATCCTCTTACTGCACTACAGAATGAAGGAAAGTGGAAGCATCAAGGTGAACATCCTTTTCTTGCTCTCTGGGTCTCGTCAGTCCCTCAGAGCCCGTCTGCAGGCGCCTCCCCGCCCCACCGGCGTTTTCCTCGGCTTCCCCACTCAGGTGTGCCTCTTCTCCTCCGACGCTCGCAGCATTCAGTTCTAGGGATTCATCGGGCGTAGGGGCCATGGTAGGTCCTCATTATTCCTGGGCTCTGCATTTTCAAACTTGCCTACTCAGCAGTATCAGGACTTGCAGCATTTTTTGCAGTCATCTGTGAACATGAGCAGAATGGTAAAAATTTGGAAAAGTTGAATCTGTCATCGTGCATGTTTGTAACTGAGGTTGAACAAAGAGACACCTCTCCTTCCTGTTTCATCTCTCATACTTTCTGTGCTTTTCGTAGTCTATTTAGTACCATGCTCTTTTTCTGCACTTTTGTGCTTTTTTTTGGTAGTTACATCGTTTAAAATAACCCCCAGTGCAGTGCTGAAGTGCTATGTAGTGTTCTTAAGCTCAGGAAGGCTGTGATGTGCTTTGTGGAGAAAATATATGTGTTAGATATGCTTTGTTTAGGCATGGGTGCCATTGGCTGCAAGTTCAATGTTAATAAACCTATGATATATATTATGTAAGATATCTTTAAACAGAAACACACATAAAACAAAGTTGCATGTTGATAGATTGATGAAAATGTTGTGGCCGGAGACTTGTAGAAGCCTAACCCATTAGCTCTTCTAGGAGCAGTGGTTCAGTATTTTCTAATTCAGTGATTGCAGTGACTTTATAGGCCATTACTGTGGTGTTGGAGAAGACTCTTGAGAGTCCCTTGGACTGCAAGGAGATCCAACCAGTCCATCCTAAAGGAGATCAGTCCTGGGTGTTCATTGGAAGGACTGATGCTGAAGCTGAAACTCCAATACTTTGGCCACTTCATGTGTAGAGTTGACTCATTGGAAAAGACCCAGATGCTGGGAGGGGTTGGGGGCAGAAGAAGAAGGGGGCGACAGAGGATGAGATGGCTGGATGGCATCACCAACTTGATGGACATGAGTTTGAGTAAACTCTGGGAGTTGGTGATGGACAGGGAGGCCTGGCGTGCTGTGATTTATGGGGTCACAAAGAGTCGGACACGACTGAGTGACTGAACTGAACTGAACTGATTACTGTGAATAACAATAATTAACTGTATATTATTGTTTTTACGCGGCCTGAAGAATGTAAATCTCAATGTATGCTTATTTAGTGGAATAGTCAATTGGTCAGTTCAGTCGCTCAGTTGTGTCTGACTCTTTGTGACCCCATGGGCTATAGCACGCCAGGCTTCCCTGTTCATCTCCAACTCTTGGAGCTTGCTCAGACTCACATCCATCGAGTGGGTGATGCCATCCAGCCATCTCATCCTCTGTTGTCCCCCTCTCCTCCTGCCTTCAGTCTTTCCCAGTGTCAGGGTCTTTTCCAATGAGTTCCAATGAGTTTCAGCTCTTTGCATCAGGTGGCCAAAAGTATTGGATCTTCAGCTTCAGCATCAGTCCTTCCAGTGAATATTCAGGACTGATTTCCTTTAGGATGGATTCCTAAAGGAGTCCTTGATCTCCTTGCTGTCCAAGGGACTCTCAAGAGTCTTCTCCAACACCACAGTTTAAAGCATCAATTCTTTAGTGCTCAGCTTTCTATATGGTCCAACTCTCACATCTGTACATGACTACTGGAAAAACCATAGCTTTGACGAGATGGACCTTTGTTGGCAAAGTGGTGTCCCTGCTTTTTAATATGCTGTCTAGGTTGCTCATAGCTTTTCTCCCAAGGAGCAAATGCATTTTAATTTTATGGCTGTAGTCACTGTCCACAGTTATTTTGGAGCCCAAGAAAATAAAGTCTGTCACTGTTTCCATTGTTTCACCATCTATTTACCATGAGGTCATGGGACCAGATACCATGATCTTTGTTTTTTGAATGTTCAGTTTTAAGCCAGCTTTCCCCCTCTTTCACTTTCATCAAGAGGCTCTTTAGTTCCTCTTTGCTTTCTGCCATAAGGGTGGTGTCATCTACATATCTGAGGTTATTGGAATAGTCGGTAGTTTCCAAATATTTGCCAAGTCAGTGAAACCTAGGGATGTGGGACAAGGCGCAGAACAGGGAAGAGCCCTGTTAGGCCACAGCCCGGGCATCCGCTTGTTAGTTGGAGCAGTCACTGCACGTCAAGGAGGCCCTGTGCAAGTAGCCGGGCGACTCTTCCCCAGTGAGGCAAGGAGCCAAGCCTGGCCTGGCACTCAGGTGGAAATGAGTCAGGAAGGAAGAGGTGGGGCTCTTGGCTGGGTTGTACTGCTATTGAAATGTGTAACTTAGGGAGAATAAGTTATCATTCTATCTCAGTTTTCTTAAAAGTAAAATGAGGTCGTTGGGCTAGGTTACTGTTTCATATCCAGTGGATTTGGAATATGAAGAGAGGGAGATGGCACTTCCTGGAATGCAGTGAAAGCTTAAACCCCACCTCATAGTCTTTCCATAAAACCCAAATGCAGAAATACAGATAATCACAGATGTTTCAGTGTCTGAATTCTGCCTTCAACCAAATGCCACTTGTTCTGACAATCCTGTTGACAAGTTCTGTAGAACATGCGTTCCGATCACACCTTCTGACGCCAGGAAGAATTGCTTCTTCAGACCTCTTGACAAGATCGCGTGGTGCTTTCAGTCATATTCAACTTGAAGCTTGGAGTTCAGGTCAAATGAAGTATTTTCAAGACTCAATGTGTATTCCCCAAACAGCAATAAATCACTCACAAAGTTATGTGCTCATTTGCACATGGCTTCAAATTACTGAGTTAGCCAGCTGAGGGCATGTATTACGGTTTTTCAGCATATGATTTTTTTATTTCTGGTGTTCTGATCATCCAGTAATTAGTGGATACAGATGAAATTACAAGCTGCTGCCATTGCCTCAGATGGTCAGGTTTTCAGGATGCCAACTCCCAGCTCCTCTGGAGTTGACATAAATATTATGGAAGCAAAAAATTATAGTCATTTGCAGGGAAATCATGTGTTTAATTGCCAAGTGAAGCAGAGGAAAAATAGCAGAAGCACACATCATGTATCAGTTAATGTGAGTGCATTATTGCATGTTGCAAAGGGGTCTAAAAGGACTTTTCAATAGCAAAATGAAAACAAAACTACTCTAAAAAATGCCATCTGTGAAGCCTCCAGATATGTCTGACTGGCTCATTTCCTTTCAAAAATAGTCCCTGCATTCCAAAAGCTGTTAATAATGAATGGAAATAACCGCACAGTACAAATGGACTATGACTGATGGAGGGAGACTTAATGTTAAGGACTTAGCTGCTTTGAAATCAACATGGAGAGGAATGTTCGGCAGACACATTTTGTGCAGATATTTCACTGTTTGCTGCAGATGGCACTTTAACACAACATAAGACTCCTCAGATCCTACACACAGGGGGATTATTTTGATAATTCATTTCAAATGCAGAATTTACTTGTAAAAATTTATTTATAAATAAATATTAATTATATGAAAATTTTTTGATTTCCTATTTCCCCTTTTTGTTTTTTGGTAGACTTGTCATCATGGGAAAGACAATTGATAACCATATAAGATTTTATAACGGGCCCCAAATTAATCTAATGGAAATAGAAATCGAAAATACTGTTGTTATATTTCTGTATTGGAAACCAATCACTGCAGAAAACTTAAACATAGTAATATGTCACATTTTATTACTCTTTTTAAATTACATATCAAATTGGAGACTTCATCTATTATTCTAAGTGAAAGTCGCTCAGTTGTATCCAACTCTTTGCAACCCCTTGGACTATACAGTCCTTGGAATTCTCCAGGCCAAAATACTAGAGTTGATAACCTTTCCCTTCTCCAGGGGATCTTCCCAACACAATTATTTCCCAATTATTCTAAAAGCAAAGGTAAAAAGCTGTCATGGGCTCTACCACTGCCAAGTAGTCAACATAGTATAGTGGTAAAGGTCATGAACTCTGGAATCAGATTATCCGATATTTCTTTTCTGCCACTTACCAACATGTGACCTTAGGGAAGTTTTACATTTATACATAACTCAGTATCTTCATCTATCAAATAGACATAATATTGGTATTTGCCTAATATGTGTTGAGAATTATGTGAGACCATATGCCTGAAGCAGTTAATTTGATCTCTGGGACATATGAAATGTTCAAGAAGTATAAGTCCACTCCATTATTTAAGTTGTTGTTCAGTCTCTAAGTCATGTCTGACTCTTTTGACTTGATGAACTGCAGCATGCCAGGCTTCCCTGTCCTTCACCATCTCCCAGAGTTTGCTCAAACTCAAGTTTATTGAGTCAGTGATGCCATCCAACTGCCTCATCCTCTGCCGTCCCCTTCTCCTCCTGCCCTCACTTTTTCCCAGAATCAGGGTCTTTTCTGATGAGTTGGCTCTTTGCATCAGTTGGCCAAAGTATTGGAGTTTCAGCTTCAACATCAGTCCCTCCAATGAATATTCAGGGTTGATTTCCTTTAGGATGGACTGGTTTGATCTCCTTGCTGTCCAAGGGACTCTCAGGAGTCTTCTCCAACACCACAGTTCAAAAGCATCAATTCTTCGGCGCTCAGCTTTCTTTATAGTCCAACTCTCACATCCATACATGATTGGTGGAAAAACCATAGCTTTGACTAGACAGACCTTTGTTGGCAAAGTAATGTCTCTTCTTTTTAATACTCTGTCTGGGTTCATCATAGCTTTTCTTCCAAGGAGCATGCATATTTTAATTTTGTGGCTACAGTCACTGATGCAGTGATTTTGGAGCCTCCCAAAATAAAATCTGTCACTATTTCCACGTTTTCCCCATCTATTTACCATGAACTGATGGGACTGGATGGCATGATCTTAGTTTTTTGAATGTTGAGTTTTAAGTCAGCTTTTTCACTCTTCTCTTTCACTTTCATGAAGATTCTCTTTAGTTCCTCTTCGCTTTCTGCCACCATTATTTAAGTAGCAGCTGCAAGTACATCCAGCCAGACACTATGTTGTGACATTCTCTTGTTATTTAACAATTTTTAGGCAAGATGATTAAAAGAACTGTTTTATGTTATGAGAGTCTATTACTGTCCTAAAGCCATTATTTTATGTAATTTCTACAGTAAACCAGGAATGTAGATTTCATCATCTCATTTTAGAGATGAGGAAACTGAGATTTAATTGAGACTCACAATCATGCCCTTTGAAACAAAGTAATAACTAGTGCTTGCTGATGGTTGTGTGCCCACTGTTCAGTCACTGTAAATTGTAGTCTCTCAGGTCTCACAACTTTCTAGGAGGTAGGTAGTCTTCATATCAGTGTTTGCATAGGAAGGAACATACATACAGGGAGATTAGGTAACTTGTATAAGAGTGCATAATTAAAAAGTGTCAGAAGTCAGGTTTTATTCCATCAGTTTAATTCCAGAATCCTTGTTCTCAAGTACTATGCTGAAAGAAAACAAGGGATTCACAGCTGTGTTAAAAGGTTACTTATAATAAGTAATGAAAGAAACAAATGACAGACATGTAGGCAAAGTATATAAACAGACAATTTACAGTGGAAGAAGTAACAAATGGCCAATATATCCATATGATATTCCTCTTGCCAGTTTCCTAAAAAAGATACACAAATTAACATTACAATGATGTATAATTTTTCACCTATCAGATTTGAAAAATATGAAAAGATTGATACTGCTGTTGATATAACCTCTATAGAAGTCAATTCAGTGGTACCTATTAAAGATGAGAAATACACATACCCTTTGGTCTAGCAATTTAGCTTATAGAAACATATTTTAAAGAAACATTCACACAAATATATATGTACATATATATATTTGTGCAGAGATATTCATTGTATCATTATTTGTACAACAGTGAAAAATTGAAAACAACCAAAAAAGAGGAATGTTTTTGATAAATTATAGACTTTTAATGCTGTTGAATATTATGTAACACTCGAAATACAGGAATGAAGTAGATCTTTATGACATGTTATATAAACATATAAACATATGACATGTTATGGTGAAAATCAAGTTACATTATGTTATGTATCTGGTAGAATTTTTTTTTGTAAAAATAAATTTATTTACCTTTTGTATTTGTATATTTATAGAAAAAAGACAGGAAAGAAATACATAAATTATTAACAGTTATTTTTAATAGTATTCATGGATGGAAATTTATAACGAGAAAAATTTTGATTTTACTTAATAACACCTTGATATTATTTAACATACATAATGATATAATATTTTTGTTGTTGTTCAGTTGCTAAGTTGTGTCCGACTATTTGTGACCTCACAGACTGCAGCACGCCAGGCTCCTCTGTCCTCATTTGTCTCCTGGAGTTTGCTCAAATTCATGTCCATTGAGTCAGTGATGCTATCCAACCATCTTATCCTCTGCCGCCCCCTTCTCCTTTTGCCTTTAGTCTTTCCCAGCATCAGGGTCTTTTCCAATGAGTCAGTTCTTCACATCAGGTGGCCAAAGTATTGGAGCTTCAGCTTCAGCAGCAATCCTTCCAATGAATATTCAGGGTTGACTTCTCTTAGGAGTGACTGGTTTGATCTCCTTGCTGCCCAAGGGACTCTCAAGAGTCTTTTCCAGTGCCACAATTTGAAAGCCTCAGTTCTTTGGCACTCAGCCTTCTTTATGGTCCAACTTTCACATTGTTTGTATATATATATAAAATAATGATCATATCCCATAATAATGTACATAATAAAATAAAAGTATAATGTAAAAATAAAATGGAAAGTAAGAACTATGCCAAAGTTACAGAGCTCATAAATGGCAGAAATGTAATTTAGTTCAAGCTCTGTGTGACTCCAAAGTTGTCTTCTCCACTATTCCACCCCCTAGGATAACAGCATTATTGAACATTGGTCCTGTTTTCCCATATACTACATGTAATTATATATAATTAGGTTTCCTAGAGAGTTATATGTTACAACTTGTCAGGAAGGAGAGGAGACTTTAAAATAAACTTTATTGTAAGTTTATTCCAATAAATGGTAAAAGAATAAACCTGCCCAGCTAATTTTATTGGAACCTTGAATTTCAAACCAAGACGATATCTGCAAGACAAATTATTTGACAATCTCACTTACAAAAATAGTGCTAAAAACAAAACAAAAGAAAACAAAAAAATAGTGCTAAAACCTTGATGTTTGTTAGAAATCAACACAATACTATAAAGCAATTATCCTTCAATTAAAAATAAATGAGAATTTAAAAAAACATTAGCTAAATGAACCCAATAGTATATTAAAAAATAGTTTATCATGATAAAGTGAAGTCGCTCAGTCGTGTCCAACTCTTTGCGACCCCATGGACTAATGTAGTCCACCAGGCTCCTTTGTCCTTGGGATTCTCCAGGCAAGAATACTAGAGTGGGTTGCCATTTCCTTCTCCAGGGGATCTTCCTGACCCAGGGATCAAACCCAGGTAAGGTCAAGTTTATTCTAGGAATGTAAGGATGCTTCAGCATCCAACATTATATTAATTTACGTTACTGGGCTAAAGGAAAAAATAACCTGTAGTTGTAACAATAGATGTAGACAAAGCACTGGATGGAATTCACCTTCTATTTTGATTAAAAAGTAGCTCTCATAAAATTAGAAATATACAGTATAGGGAGGCACTTTCATGTCCTATATAAACCTCCACAGTGTTAACTGTTCCCCTACATTTCAACAGTTTCTTAGTATATGCAACTGAGGCTCTACCCGAGGGCTACCTCTGGTTCCTGGAATATATGTGGGGCAGACTGGAAGTGTTGAGAAGAGTGTGGTTTCAATAATACCTCCCAGTAAAGAATGGACAAGCTTTGATGGATAAATACCTCAGCTTCCTCAGTCCTTGTTTTGGCAGTGGGTGGTCTTATACGAGAGGTAGGTAAACTTTTTTGGTAAGAGGGCAGATAGTAAATAGTTTAGGTTTTGTGGGCAATGTGGTCTCTGTTGCAACTATTCAACTCTGCTGTTGCAGTGCAAACATAGTCATAGATGGCACCTAAAAGATGAGTGCACCTGTGTTCCAATAAAACTTATTTATAGGTTGAATTTGGCCCTTAGCTGTAGTTTGTAGAGCCCTTTCTACATAGTTCTCCAGAAATTTTTGGCAGTATTAGGACCCAGATGCCCACAATATAGGCTGCCCTGGTGACTCAGTGGTACAGAATCTGCCTACAATGCAAGATACGTGGGTTTAATCCCTGGGTCACGAAGATCCTCTGGAGAAGAAAATGGCAGCCCACTCCAGTGTTCTTGCCTGGGAAATCCCATGGATGGAGGAGCCTGGCTACAGCCCGTGGGGTCGCAGAACTGTCGGACACGACTTAGCACCTGAGCAACAGCAACAACAAGCCCACAGGGTGTGGTAACTTGCTCATTTATGCATCGTGTTTATTTTTTCCCCCCTTTTTCTTTTTTTAATTTTATTTTTTATTTTTCCTTTTTTTTTTTTTTATTAGTTGGAGGCTAATTACTTCACAACATTTCAGTGGGTTTTGTCATACACTGACATGAATCAGCCATAGAGTTACACGCATTCCCCATCCCGATCCCCCCTCCCACCTCCCTCTCCACCCGATTCCTCTGGGTCTTCCCAGTGCACCAGGCCCGAGCACTTGTCTCATGCATCCCACCTGGGCTGGTGATCTGTTTCACCATAGATAGTATACATGCTGTTCTTTTGAAACATCCCACCCTCATATTCTCCCACAAAGTTCGAAAGTCTGTTCTGTATTTCTGTGTCTCTTTTTCTGTTTTGCATATAGGGTTATCGTTACCACCTTTCTAAATTCCATATATATGTGTTAGTATGCTGTAATGTTCTTTATCTTTCTGGCTTACTTCACTCTGTATAAGGGGCTCCAGTTTCATCCATCTCATTAGGACTGGTTCAAATGAATTCTTTTTGACGGCTGAGTAAAATTCCATGGTGTATATGTACCACAGCTTCCTTATCCATTCATCTGCTGATGGGCATCTATGTTGCTTCCATGTCCTGGCTATTATAAACAGTGCTGCAATGAACATTGGGGTGCACGTGTCTCTTTCAGATCTGGTTTCCTCAGTGTGTATGCCCAGAAGTGGGATTGCTGGGTCATATGGCAGTTCTATTTCCAGTTTTTTAAGGAATCTCCACACTGTTTTCCATAGTGGCTGTACTAGTTTGCATTCCCACCAACAGTGTAAGAGGGTTCCCTTTTCTCCACACCCTCTCCAGCATTTATTGCTTGTAGACTTTTGGATAGCAGCCATCCTGACTGGCGTGTAATGGTACCTCATTGTGGTTTTGATTTGCATTTCTCTGATAATGAGTGATGTTGAGCATCTTTTCATGTGTTTGTTAGCCATCTGTATGTCTTCTTTGGAGAAATGTCTGTTTAGTTCTTTGGCCCATTTTTTGATTGGGTCATTTATTTTTCTCTCACACTCTATTGGTGCTACTTGCGATAGCTTCCTACATAGACTGCTTGTCAAATTCTTATCTCAGTATCTACTTGTGTGGAAATCCAAGCTAGGACAGTTGATATCAGAAGCGATTCTGTGAAACAGAACCTCAGGATGGGATTCTGAAAACAAGGACAACAGCAAGGACCTAGAAGGCCATGAGGACTCATGGCTGTCTTAAGTGTGGCATTGACATCCCCCAGGATTCTGTAGCATCATAAGTACTAGGATTCTCACCTCTAGAGGATTGTAATGGGATGTAGGTGGAATGGGATGCACTGACTTATATAAACTCTTGTGCTTGAAATATATTAAGACAATGATAACTCTAAAGCATATGAAGATGGTTAGTTGTTATAAAAAGCCATAGTAGCCTTAAAGAAAGAAAATGGTGGAGTTGGGAAAGCCACATATCAATTTGGGATACTCTGAAAACCAGAAGGCCTCCATGGCTCTGTTTTAACAGACATTCATCTCCTGAACACAATAGATTTTGCTGAATATTTGGTTCCAACAGTAGCCTTCAGTTAGTGATCTGATGTCAGTCAGATTTGAATATGAGAGGGGCAGAGTTATAAAGGAGGCTGAAACAATCTCCTGTTGAAAGTCAGGGGTCTGAGACACAAGGAATAGGACTCTTAGATTTGGAAGGGATTAATCTGAGGATGTACTTAGAAACATCAAACCCCAGATTTCACTGAATTTCAAGGGCTGGCTTGCTAGAGGAACCAGCCTTCCATTTCCCAAAGACTGTGCAAAGGTCTTGTTGAGGTGATGGCCTCATAAAGTGATACTTTTCCTCCACAAGGTCAATTCCAACCTTCTGTCACTGCTTATGGGTCAGTAACCAAGGTCAAGTCTCAGCATGGCCCAGCTGAGTAACTCGTGTCCCTGTATTGGATAGAAGGGATTATTCACTCAATGAGCTGCAGGGCCTGGCTAATAGGTGGCAGCAGAACTGGGAGAACATGTCTGGGAATGGAACCTGAGGGGACTGGACCAGAGAGGGCAGGCTATGAGACAAGATGATGGATGCGAGGACATTATTGAATGACTCAGGATTTAACATCTTGTCAACAATGCCTAGAGCCAGTCCTAATACCCTCTGGAATATCTCCTTGAGAAAATTGAAGCATTATCAATGTTTTGTAAATTTGTATGCTAAGCCCAGTAGTGTACCATAAATATATCTTTTACTTATAAAATTTTACTCTAGTTTTTAATAATAGTGAAAAAAAGGGATAATAATGCAGGTCAATCTAAATGTTCATCAGCATAGAAATAGTTTAGTAAGTATTTTTATGGACAGTATTAGAAAGTTGTCTGTTATATTATTTAAGGTGAAATAAAAAAGCTATTTGCTAGGTCTCCTTACCTTTCTCTCTGTGACCTCATGAGCATACAGAGATGTTTGGAAAGATATCTATGAAACAATTGCCAGTGGTTATTAAAAGGAGGAAATAAATAAGTAAAAAAGGATGACTTTCAATGTCTATATTCTTCAGCAAATAAATGAAAGGAAAATGAAGCAGATTTAGAAGAGTCATTTTGGTTGTCTTTTTTCTCATTTCCAAATTTCATACAAACATATATTCTTCTCATAATAAAAGATAAAAAGAAACAGAGCTAATATCACTACTGAGATCAACGCTTTTGTATTTTAAGTGCACTTAGGATACCTATAATATGTGATACCTTCTTGAGGGCAGTTTGGCATTGCTTTTGAAATAAAAATCATATGTCACCTTTGAACCCAGAAAATCCATTTTATAGACAGTTAACTTAATATCTCATGCATGCTTCCAAAGATACATGCTTAACTAATTTTCATTATACTACTGCTTTCTTATAACAGCAAAAATCTAGAAAGACTCAACTATCTACCAAAAAGTGATTGACTAATTACTATTCCAATAATGAAATACTATGAACTACTAGAAGGAATGAAGTAGACATATATTCTATCACAGGGAATTGTTCTAGCTCTATTAAGAGACATAATTGAGGTGATGGCCTTGTAAGATGCTTGTGGGTAAATAGCATCAGTATACTGAGGTTGTATTACTATAATTGTGCAAAAATCTCCAAAGGCACATTTGATAAATTGTAAATATGCTATTGCCACAGTTGGGATCAGAGCAAGATTTTCACCTTCTGTGAGACATCTTCGCACCCAGCACACTTTTCTAACTGAAGAACAAATAAAAAAGAAAAAAGTTAAAGTAGATTAGGAAGAGGAAATAATAATGGAATATATTAATTGCTAGGAAATTAAACAGAATTACCCCAAAAGTCCTAGAAGTAGATGAAGCAAGACAAGTGAATTGACAAGCAGTGATAGTAGGAAAATAATAATAATATAATGGCTAACATTTATTCATTACTTTCTTTTAAAAAATTTCTTTGGTTGCACCATGCTGATGTCCAATCCTAGTTCCCCAACCAGGGATCGAACCCCTGCCGCTTGCACTGAAATGTGGAATCCTTACCTCTAGACTGCCAGGGAAGTTCTTATTAATTACTTTCTAGCATCAAGCATTTACTGAATACTTTTCATGTGTTGCCTCATTCGATACTTGATAAGTATGACACAGATATTGTTACTCCCTATTCACTAAAGCTGAAGTTCCAATACTTTGGCCATTTAATGCGAAGAGATGACTCCTTAGAAAAGACACTGATGCTGGGAAAGATTGAAGGCAGGAGGAGAAGGGGATGACAGAGGATGAGATGGTTGGCTGGCATCACCAACTCAATGGACATGAATTTGAGCAAACTCTGGGAGATAGTGGAGGACAGAGGAGCCTGGTGTGCTATAGTCAATGGTGTTGCAAAGAGTTGGACATGACTTAGCGACTGAACAATAACAAATTTTACTGATAAATCCAGAGCTTTAGGACATCCAGAAGTGTGTAGGCCAGTTAAATAAAGACAAATCCATACTTACACACATTATAGTGAAACTATCAAAATTCAGAGGTGAGGTGAGAATCTTAAAAGCAGTCAGAGGGAAAAATATGGCAAAATAACAACACTGAGGAGAGAATAAAACTAGAGAATTGATCACTCACAGAACCTTATAAAAGCAAACTCTGAAGGATATACTTCAAGCAGAAGGAAAGTGATTCTACAGGGAAAGTCTGAGGTACAAGAATGAATAGGAAACAAAGAAAGTGGTAAACAGTGTGTAAACCAGTGACAGTAATATACAGTGAGATTAAGAAACACCTCAACAGAAAAGAATTAACATTCTGGGAAACAATAGAACACATGCCAAGAGGAGGTGAAATGGAATTAATGGGTTCAACATTCTTGCCTTTTCTTAGAGAATGGTAAGGGTTTGAATAAGCTTAAATTTTGAAAAGTTGTAAATTCCAGGGTAAATATTAAAATTTCAAACTTGTGGAAAGAAAAATTGGAGGGATAAAGTAGTTTAGACTTGCACATGCATGTATACAGAGAAGGACATGGCAACCCACTCCAGTACTTTTACCTGGAAAATCCCATGGATGGAGGGGCCTGGTGGGCTGCCGTTTATGGGGTTGTACAAAGTCAGACATGACTGAAGTGACTTAGCAGCAGCAGCATGCATGTATAAAGCTACAAAGAAAAGCAGGGAAATGATTACTATAAAAACGAGAATACTGGACCATCACCCTGATACTAAAACCAGACAAAGATATCACAAAAAGGGAACTACAGGCCAGTATCACTGATGATACTGTCAATCATCAGTCAATCCTAAAGGAAATCAGTCCTGAATATTCATTGGAAGGACTGATGCTGAAGCTGAAACTCCAATCATCTGGCCACCTGATGTGAAGAACTGACTCATTGGAAAAGACCCTGATACTGGGGAAGTTTGAAGCCAGGAGGAGAAGGGGACAACAGAGGATGAGGTGGTTGGATGGCATCACCAACTTGCTGGACATGAGTTTGAGTAACCTCCAGGAGTTGGTGATGGACAGGGAAGCCTAGCGTGCTGCAGCCCATGGGGTTTCAAACAGTCAGATGTGACTGAGTGACTGAATTGAACTGAACTGATCACTGAGAACATAGATGCAAGAATATTCAGCAAAACACTAGCAAACAAAACCAACAATACATTAAAAGGATCATACATTAGGATCAAGTGGGATTATTCCCAGGGATGCAAAAATTATTCAGTATTCACAAATTGTTTAGTGTATAGTGTGTACTCAGTTGCATCTGACTCTTTGTGACCCCATGAACTATATAGCCTGCCAGGTTCCCCTGTTCATGGGATTTTACAGGCCAGAATACTGGAATGGGTTGCCATTTCCTTCTGCAGGGGACCTTCCCAACCCAGGGCTCAAATCTGCGTCTCCTGCGTCTCCTGCATTGACAGGCAGGTTCTTTATCACTGAGCCACCTGGGAAGTCCCAACAGTGTATACACCTCACCACTGGAGCGGAGAGCGGCCGAGAGGAGATACCCTACGTCCAAGGTAAGAGAAATCCCAGTAAGACGGTAGGTGCTGAGAGAGGAAATCAGAGGGCAGACAGACTGAAAGCACAATCACAGAAGGCTAAGCAATCTGATCCCAGGACCACAGCCTTGTCTAACTCAATGAAACTAAGCCATGCTGGGTGGGGCCTCCCAAGACAGACGGGTCATGGTGGAGAGGTCTGACAACATGTGGTCCATGGGAGAAGGGAATGGCAAACCACTCCAGTATTCTTGCCTTGAGAACCCCATGAACAGTATGAAAAGGCAAAAAGATAGGACACTGAAAGATGAACTCCCTAGGTCAGTAGGTGCCTAATATGTTACTGGAGATCAGTGGAGAAATAACTCCAGAAACAATGAAGGGATGGAGCCAAAGCAAAAACAACACCCAGTTATGGATATGACTGGTGATAGAAGCAAGGTCCATTGCTGTAAAGAGCAATATTGCATAGGAACCTGGAAAGTTAGGTCCATGAATCAAGGCAAATTGGAAGTGGTCAAACAGGAGGTGGCAAGAGTGAACCTCGACATTTTAGGAATCAGAGAACTAAGAGGGACTGGCATGGGTGAGTTTAACTAAGATGACCATTATATCTACTACTGTGGGCAAGAATCCCTTAGAAGAAATGGAGTAGCCACCATAGTCAAAAAAAAGAATCCGAAATGCAGTACTTGGATGCAACCTCGAAAAAGACAGAATGATCTTTGTTCATTTCCAAGGCAAACCATTCAGTTTCAGGGTAATCCAAATCTATGATCCAACCAGTAATGCTGAAGAAGCTGAAGTTGAACGGTTCTATGAAGACCTACAAGACCTTCTAGAACTAACACCAAAAAAAGATGTCCTTTTCATTATAGGGGACTGGAATGCAAAAGTAGGAAGTCAAGAAACACCTGAAGTAACAGGCAAATTTGGCCTTGGAGTACAGAATGAAGCAGGGCAAAGGCTAATAGAGTTTTGCCAAGAGAATGCACTGGTCATAGCAAACACCCTCTTCCAACAACATAAGAGAAGACTTTATACATGGGCATCACCAGATGGTCAACACCGAAATCAGATTGATTATATTCTTTGCAGCCAAAGATGGAGAAGCTTTATACAGGCAGCAAAAATAAGACTGGGAGCTGACTGTGGCTCAGACCATGAACTTATTGCCAAATTCAGACTTAAATTGAAGAAAGTAGGGAAAACCACTAGACCATTCAGGTATGACCTAAATCATTTCCTTTATACAGTGGAAGTGAGAGAGATTTAAGGGACTAGATCTGATGGACAGAGTGCCTGATGAACTATGGACGGAAGTTCATGACATTGTACAGGAGACAGGGATCAAGACCATCCCCAAGAAAAAGAAATGCAAAAAAGCAAAATGGCTGTCTGAGGAGGCCTTACAAATAGCTGTGAAAATAAGAGAAGTGAAAAGCAAAGAGAAAAGGAAAGATGTTCCCATTTGAATGCAGAGTTCCAAAGAATAGCCAGGAGAGATAAGATAGCCTTCCTCAGCGATCAATGCAAAGAAATAGAGGAAAACAACAGAATGGGAAAGACTAGAAATCTCTTCAAGAAAATTAGAGATACCAATGGTACATTTCATGCAACGATGGGCTCCATAAAGGCAGAAATGGTATGGACCTAACAGAAGCAGAAGATATTAAGAAGAGGTGGCAAGAATACACAGAAGAACTATACAACAAAGAACTTCATGACCCAGATAATCACAATGATGTGATCACTCACCTAGAGCCTGACATCTTGGCATGTGAAGTCAAGTGGGCCTTAGGAAGCATCACTATGAACAAAGCTAGTGGAGGTGATGGAGTGCCAGTTGATCTATTTCAAATTCTCAAAGATGATGCTGTGAAAATGCTGCACTCAATATGCCAGCAAATTTGGAAAACTCAGCAGTGGCCACAGGACTGGAAAAGGTCCGTTTTCAATCCAATCCCAAAGAAATGCAATACCAAAGAATTCTCAAACTACTGCACAATTGCACTCATCTCACACGGTAGTAAAGTAATGCTCAAAATTCTCCAAGCCAGGCTTCAACAATACATGAACTGTGAACTTCCAGGTGTTCAAGCTGGTTTTAGAAAAGGCAGACAAACCAGAGATCAAACTGTCAACATCCACTGGATCATTGAGAAGCAAGAGAATTCCAGAAAAACATCTATTTCTGCTTTATTGACTGTGCAAAGCCTTTGTGTGGAGATCACAACAAACTGTGGAAAATTCTGAAAGAGATTGGAATACCAGACCACCTGATCTGCCTCTTGAGAAATGTGTATGCAGGTCAGGAAGCAACAGTTAGAACTGGACATGGAACAACAGAGTGGTTCCAAATAGGAAAAGGAGTACATCAAGGCTGTATATTGTCACCCTGTTTATTTAACTTATATGCAGAGTACATCATGAGAAACGCTGGGCTGGATGAAGCACAGCTGAAATCAAGATTGCCAGGAGAAATATCAATAACCTCAGATATGCAGATGACACCACCCTTATGGCAGAAAGTGAAGAAGAACTAAAGAACCTCTTGATGAAAGTCAAAGAGGAGAGTGAAAAAGTTGGCTTAAAGCTCAACATTCAGAAAACTAAGCTCATGGCATCCGGTCCCATCACTTCATGACAAATAGATGGGGAAACAGTGGAAACAATGGCTGACTTTATTTTTGGGGGCTCCAAAATCACTGCAGATGGTGACTGTAGCCATTTAAAAGACACTTACTCCTTGGAAGGAAAGTTATGACCAACCTAGACATCATGTTAAAAAGCAGAGACATTACTTTGCCAACAAAGGTCGATCTAGTCAAGGCTATGGTGTTTCCAGTAGTCATGTATGGATGTGAGAGTTGGACTATATATAAAGAAAGCTGAGTGCTGAAGTATGATCCTTTTGAACTGTGGTGTTGGAGAAGACTCTTGAGAGACCCTTGGACTGCAAAGAGATCCAACCAGTCCATCCTAAAGGAAATCAGTCCTGAGTGTTCATTGGAAGGACTGATGTTGAAGCTGAAACTCCAGTATTTTGGCCACCTGATGCAAAGAGCTGACTCTTGAAAAGACCGTGATGCTGGGAAAGATTGAAGGTGGGAGAAGGGGACGACAGAGGATGAGATGGTTGAATGGCATCACTGACTCAATGGACATGAGTTTGGGTGAACTCTGGGAGTTGGTGATGGACAGGGAGGCCTGGCGTGCTGTAGTCCATGGGGTCGCAAAGAGTTGGACACGACTGAGTGACTGAACTGAACAAACTGGAGAATAAAAACCATAGGGTCATCTCAATAGACGTAGTAAAAGCTTTTGACAAAATTCAACATGATTTATGATAAAAGCTGGGAATAGAGAAGTTTCTTCAACATAATAAAGGCCATATGTAACAAACCCACAGGCTTCCGTAGTAGCTCAGTTGGTAAAGAATCTGCTTGCAGTGCAGGACAGCCGGGTTTGATGAAAGGAATCAGAGTCCCCGACTTCAAACTATACTACAAGAGTACAGTAATCAAAATGGTATTACACTGGCAAAAAATCCAGAAATATAGATCAGTGGAACAGGATAGAAAGAAATAAAGTCATGTGCCTATGGACAACTAAACTATGACAAAGGAGGCAAGAATGTACAGTAGAGAAAAGACAGTTTCTTTACTATGTGTTGCTGGGAAAACTGGACATCTGCATGTAAAAAAATGAAACTAGAACCCTCTTTAACATCATACACAAAAATAAACTCAAAATGGACCAAAGACTTAAGTGTAATGTCGGACATATAAAACTCTTAGAGAAAAACAGAGAAACAACACACTTTGACATTAATCACAGCAGTATCTTTTTGATCCACCTCCCAGAGTAATGAAAATGAAAACAAAAATAAACAAATGGGACCTAATTAAACTTAAAAGCTTCTGCACAGAAAAGGAAGTCATGAACAAAATGAAAAGACAACCCACAGAATGGGAGAAACTATTTGCAAACAAAGCAACCAACAAGGGATTAATCTTCAAAATATACAAACAGGTCATGCAGCTCTATGTTAAAAAAAATGGGCAGAAGGTATAAATAGATATCTCTCCAGAGAAGATATACAGATGGCCAAAAAGCACATGAAAAGATGCCAAACCTCACTAATTATTGGAGAAATGCAAATCAGAACTACAATGAGGTATCACTTCATACCAGTCAGAATGGCCATTATCAAAGTCTACAAACAATAAATAAATGCTGCATTGTTGGTGAGAATGTAAATTGGTATAATCACTGTGGAGAACGGTATGGAGGTTCCTTAAAAAATTAAACATAAGACTTCCATATGATCCAGCAATCTCACTTCTGGGCATATATCTGGAGAAACCATCATCTGAAAGGATACATGCACCCTCGTGTTTGTTGCAGCCGTGTTTCAGCACTGTTTACCTTGGCTGAGACAGGGAAGCAGCCTAAATGTCCATCAGCTGAGGAGCAGATACAGAAGATGTGGTACAGAGATATACAGTGGGATGTACTTAGCCATAGAAATGAAATAATGCTCTTTGCAGCAACATGGATAGACCTACTCGAGATTACCATAGTAAGTAAAATAAGTCAAAGAGTGATACCATATGATATTGCTTACATGTGAAATCTAAAAAAATGGTATGTGAACTCATTTAAAAAACAGAAATAGAGTCACAGATGTAAAATATAAGCTTATGGTTTGTTGTTGTTGTTTAG
Source organism: Cervus canadensis (assembly GCF_019320065.1). Classification (NCBI taxonomy): domain Eukaryota; kingdom Metazoa; phylum Chordata; class Mammalia; order Artiodactyla; family Cervidae; genus Cervus; species Cervus canadensis. The sequence goes on from NC_057408.1 coordinate 9,331,609, forward strand.
TCGCTGAGTTGTGTCTGACTCTGCCACCCGATGGACTGCAGCGTGCCAGACTTTCCTGTCCTTCACTATCTCCCAGAGTTCGCTCAACTCATGTCCATTGAGGCAGTGATATCATCCAACCATCTCACCCTCTGTCGTCCCCTTCTCCTGCTCTCAATTTTCCCCAGCATCAGGGTCTTTTCCAGTGAATTGGCTCTTCACTTCAGGTGGCCCTTTGGAGCTTCAGCTTCAGGATCAGTCCTTCCAGTGAATATTCAGGGTTGATTTCCTTTAGGATTTTTTTTTTTTCTGCACAAAGGTTTCTTTTTATTTATAACATAGGCAAAGTTATTTAAGTCAATAAGCTTTTAAGGATTTTCACACGTCCTGATTCTCTCCACTGCCAGTCACCATAGTTCCTCCAAAGTTGTCATCTTCAAGGCAGCCCTTTCAAAAAGTTCTGCTCAGTCTACAGCTGTGATACTTGCCACAGTTGTTTTAGTTGGGCCTCTTTGATCTTCAATGGAGTGCACTTCAAAGTTTGCCACCTGTAATCTTTAAGATTCAGTTTCCTCAAGCAGTTTACTATAGGATCCTGTTTAGGGTCAGGAGATGGGATCTGTCTAGTTCTCTAAAAACTTATCAAGTTCAAATCATATTAATTCCTAAGTTATCACACCCTAAAACCTGAGAGATCATTGGGATATGCCAATACCTTTGGAAAATCCAGACACTATATTCCGAAGATAAAAGCCTAAAAAAGAAGCCCATCTTTGTTTGTTTTATGTCAACATTAAAACTGAGTACTAGGATCAGTACAGCTGGAAATTTAAAAGCTTGTTTAACTTTATAGCCCTGGAAGCAATCTTTATGCTCCTCAATACACGCCCATTTTATGGATCATGTTCCTTCTTATCTGTATACTGGACAATGAGTTGTGGGTTGCAAAAGAGGATTTACTTTCGCACTTGTCTGTAAATCTTTGTCCACAAATTAAACAAAAACAAACACAAGTGCTTCCTTTAGGATTGACTGGTTTGATGTCCTTGCAGTCCAAGGGACTCTCAAGAGTCTTCTCCAGCCCCGCAGTTTGAAAGCATCAATTTTTTGGCACTCAGGCTTCTTTATGGTCCAACTCTCACATCTGTACATGACTACCAGAAAAACCATAGCTTTGACTATATGAACCTTTATCAGCAAAGTGATGTCTCTGTTTTATAACGCACTGTCTAGGCTGGTGTGCAGCAGTCCTTGGGGTTGCAAAGAGTCAGACACAACTGGGCAACTGAACAACAACAACAACAGCAAGAACAACTAGGTTTGTCATAACGTTTTTCCCCAAGGAGCAAGCGTCTTTTAATATCATGGCTGCAGTCATCGTCCCCAGTAATTTTGGAGCCCAAGAAAATAGAATCTATCACTATGTCCACTTTTTCTCCATCTGTTTGCCATGAAGTGATGGGATTGGATGCCGTGATCTTGGTTTTTTGAATGTCAAGTTTTAAGCCAGCTTTTTCGCTCTCCTATTTCACCCTCATCAAGACTCTTTAGTTCCTCTTCACTTTCTGCCATTAAAGTGGTATCATTTGCATATTTGAGGTTGTTGATATTTCTCCTGGCAGTCTTGATTCCAGCTTGTGCTTCATCCTGTCTGGCATTTTGTGTGATGTACTCTGCATATAAGTTAAATAAGCAGATTGGCAATATACAGCCTTGATGGACTTCTTTCCCAATTATGAACAAGTCTGTTGTTCCATGTCCAGTTCTAACTGGTGCTTCTTGTCGTGCATACAGGCTTCTTAGGAGACTGGTAAGGTGAAGTTAAGAACACGCAAAGAGAGAACAAGGAAGGTGTTCTCAAAATCAGCACTTCTCACTATTCGTCATATATTGATTCTCTGAGCCACCTCCAGAGATACTTACATAACTGGGGTGGCAGGGAGCACCAGCAGTGGGCGTTTTAGAAGCTCTCCAGGTGATTCTGATGTGCAGCCCAGCTGAGACCCATGCTGGCTTACAGGATGGGTGCTATTAAAATACATTTTACACTATCTCTTCAGTTGACAAATTGAGTTCCAGAGACATAGAAAAGTTGGTGTGTAAGTATTACTCTCGGAGAAGGCGATGGCACCCCATTCCAGTACTCTTGCCTGGAAAACCCCACGGACGGAGGAGCCTGGTAGGCTGCAGTCCATGGGGTCGAGAAGAGTTGGATACGACTGAGTGACTTCACTTTCACTTTTCACTTTTATGCATTGGAGAAGGAAATGGCAATCCACTCCAGTGTTCTTGCCTGGAAAATCCCAGGGACGGGGGAGCCTGGGGCTGCTATCTATGGGGTCGCACAGAGTCGGACATAACTGAAGCGACTTAGCAGCAGCAGCAAGTGTCATTCTGATACCTTCTTAGGTTTCTAGGACCATTTTCAGACCTTTATATCCCAGAGGCATTCATGCTCTTGATGTTCCCACCCGACCTCATATTACATTAAAATATAGTCACCCCACATTCACTGTAATTGATACAGAATTACGTGAGTCCTACTGTAGTTTGAATTGTTACTTTAAAAGATGTTAGGGTCATTTGGGGGCCAGGTCTCGGACATTACCTTAGACCCTTGCAGTTTCTTGGCTTTGAGGGGTTACAGACCCAGAGCCCTTAGTATATTTCGTCCCTAAGAGTTCAGATGAAGAACAGAGTGAATCTTGCCTACCTGCATGGCCTCCATGCTGCACAGTGACTCTGCATCCTGAGTCTGAGTCTTTGTGCATGTCCCCAGCCCAGTCTCAGGTGTTGCGTGCATTCAAAGCCCCAAGCTATCCGGCTTAGCTGCTGGCAGTGTGGATGAAGATAATAACTTTGCCAGCTCACTTGAGTTCTTTGCCGCAAAGCTGGCCCAGCAGCTACTCACAGAGCATGTCTGGGCGGGGACAGTAACTGTTTTTCATCAACTGCCAGTCAGTGATGACTCCGGTCAGAGCTTCCACCATAACTGCTGTGAAGCGCATCTCCCAGCAGCTGGCCCTGGTCGGTCAGCGAGGGCAGACCACTGGCCAAGAAAACCCCATTGGAGGGTACCGCCTGCACAAGCCTGTACCCGAACATCAGTTAAATCTACTTTGAACCATGCAAATGTGCTGGAGAGCAATTTCCTCAAGAAGAATCTGCAAAGATTAACAAGTATATGAAAAGATACTCAAAATCATGAGTAAGCAGAGAAAAAGGTAAATTAAAATAATACAAGAGCCCTTTATACCAGAGATTCCCAATCCTGACTACTTTAGAATCACCTGGAAAGATTTAAAACAAAAACAGAGACATCACCCAGGTCCTCCCCTAAGAGATTTGGATCCACATGCTCTGGGTGGGGCTTGGACATTTTTGTTTTATTTTGTTTTTGTATTATTTCAAAGTTTCCTGAGGTGTTTCTTTGGAATTAAAGGCCTATTGCACTGGCAGTAAGTACAAAGCTGGGGAAGTGCTGGCAGGGGTGGCAGAGATTCTCGAGAGAATCTGGCACTGTTTGTTTGCACTAAGGGCATGCACATCTCTGCCTCAGCAGTTCTGCTCCTAAGTGTATGTACACCAAAGAAAATTTTCCTCAGCTCCATCAAGAGACTTGTACAAGGTATTGATTGCAACATTATTTGTAATGATGAAGCCAGAGAAAACCTGAGTATCCACCTGGGAGAGTGGATGTTTCAGTGGGGTGGCCGCACAAACAGCAGTTAAGTTGATGTGCCGAGTGCATTATCCTTGGGTCTTAAAAGCATAGTGAAAGTAGGGAGAATCTAAAACAACCATACTCATTTTGCCAAACCATTTGCTGTATAAGATGGGGGAGAGTGAGATGAGATGCTGAGATAAAGGTGAGTAAAATGAGAGCCAGGAGAGGACCAGTGATGATGTGATATGAACTGAGGAGTAAGACTGACCTGACCCTCTGCAGCTATGGGAGGAGAAAAGAAGGAAAAGAAGCTCATGGGGACAGCACGGAGGAGCAAGGAGAGAAAGGGACTGAGAAGGGAGCTCACAAGGAGACAGGCCCTCCGGACAGTCTGTCTCGGGAGGTGTAGGTGTATGGAGACAAGAAGTTAGTGAGCATCCAAGTCAGAGCTCGTTTGTGCATAGTGGAAAACTCTGACCCAGTTCGGAGGAGTAAATTGGCTGCAGGGAAACTCAGAGAAGTGTGGCCTCTGGGGAAGTTCCTATGGGGTGGTCTCTATGCACTGAGAGATGGGCTTGACTTGGCTAAAAGATACGTGTGGGAGAGGAGGGTCATGAGGAACAGATGAGAGATGGGACCACTAGGCTTCGAAAGCCAGACAGGAGGAGTCAGAACTCAGTTCTATCTTTGTAAAATAGATAACTGAAAATAACGTGCTGTATAGCACAGGAAACTACTCAATACTCTGAATCGGGAGAAGAATCTAAAAAGAAAGTGAGTGTGTGTATTGGGTCAGCCAAAAGTTTGTTCAGGTTTTTTGTAAGATGTTATGGAAAAACTCAAATAAACTTTTCGGACAATCCAGTGTATGTGTAACTTGGCTGTACACCCGCATCTAACACAACATTGTAAATTAGCTATATTCCAGTACAATTTCAAAAACAGCATAAAAATATTATTCTAAAATATGAGGTAGCATACTGTAGTGATAAAAAGAATCGACTCTAAAACTAGACTGCTTAGGTATATATTTTGGCTTCACTGATTCCTAGTTGTGTGACCTCGAGCACCTGTTTTAACCTCTGTGTGCCTCAAAAATGGTGCCTTTTCTGTAAAATCAGGAAAATGTCTGCTAGAATTATCCCGAGAATGAAATAAGCTAATGTTCATCAAGTGCATAGAACATTTGTGTAGGATTCCTTAAGTATTATTTAGGTGTTTGTTAAATAAATACAAATAAATGACTCCCTTTTCCTAGGTTTGGGAGACAGATGCCTTTTCTTCCTACTTAAGGAATGGTACTGAAGGGCTTCCTTGATGGAAAGATGTCAGTCTGTGATCATCATGCGACAGGCATGGCTTTGTGGTTTGCATGTTGGATCCAGGGCCCAGAAGGCACTGACAACCAGAATATCCAAACCTGTGGGGATTCTTCTGTCCTGGATTTTCATCTCTCCACAGCTGCTTCTGTAATCCCTGGAACAAGCCTTTTTTGTGGGGCTTAGCTGCATTTTATGGCAAGTGTGGAGAAAGTGTGGAGACAGAAGGCATCTCTCGCCAGTGGGGCCTGGACTGGGAGGCCCTGGATGGCCTGGCCCTTGGGTGGCGTGGACGTGCAGCCAGGCAGTACCTGCGCAGGGGCTGACGCCCAGCAAAGGGAAGGCCTGACCTGGGGTCATTCAGCACTGAGCCTGGTGGGGAACACTTTCTCTCTAATTTTAACTGTATTAATTTTCACATGCCACTTAAATTGTTATTATCAAAAAGGAAAGAGAGGAAAAAATCCTCCATTATACTTCTGGCCTTGTAGAGGTCAAGTGTTTATACATTCATCTTTGTTTAACTTCCTAGTTTCTTAGCTAAGAGATAATGGTGGGAAAAAAACATTTGTGCATCAATCTTTGAGGAGCTCAAATGTTAGAAAGAGAGATGGGAAGACAGTCATAAATCTCTTATTTGAGAGTAACTTAGAGGTGAGACTGAGGGGCTGGAGCAAGCAGAGGCCATGTGGAGAGGCTGCATCTCAGGGGTGGCAGTCTACCTGGGTTTTGAAAGAAGGATAGTTTTCAAAATCTCAGTTACTCACCGGTTGTGTGACTTTGGGCAAGTTACTTGCACTTCAGAAGCTGTTTTCTTGTGAGTGAAAGCGGGTCATTAAGTACTGCCTGCTAGTAAATGTAGTCATGAGGATTAAATGGTAGAATGTTTATGAAGTGCTTAACACAGCCCTGGCACAGAATAAAGCTCAGTCAATGCTTACTGGATGCATGAATGAATGAATGGATTAGCATGCATTGGTACATAGCCCTGAAAGGTCATGGCAAAGCTGGTAATAAGACATCACTGCCTAATTGTTCTCTAGTTGATTGATTCTTACCCAAAACCCTTAATTTAAAAATACAAATGATGATTTAAGGACATATGTAACTCTAGTCATTATGCTGTGTGCCTTAAACTTATACAGTGTTATATGTCAGTTATGTCTTAATAAAACTGAAAGAAAAAAGAAAAATACAAATTTTATTTTCTTTTAGATTTTTTCTATTTAAAAAGTTATTTTGTATTGAACTATAGTTGATTGACAATGTATTAGTTTCAGGTATACAGAAAAGTGATTGATTTATACATATATATGTGTATATCCATCCATATATATATATTCTCTTTCAAATTCTTTTTCAATTTAGGTTATTACAGAATTTGAGTAGTGTTCCTTGTGCTATGTAGTAGGTCTGTGTTGTAGTACACACTAATTATATGTAGTAGTGTGTACATGTTAATCCCAAACTCCTAATTTATCCCTCCCCCATCTGTTCCATTGGTAACCATTAATTTGTCTGTGAGTCCGTTTCTGTCTTGTAAGTTCATTTGTACTGTTTTTTTAAGATCCCACATATAAGTGGTATCATATATTGTTTTTTTCTCTGTTTGACTTACTTCACTTAATATGATCATCTCTATGTCCATCCATGTTGCTGCAAATAGCATTATTTCATTCTTTTTCATGGTTGAGTAATATTCCATTGTATGTAAGTACCGCATCTCCGTTATCGATTCCGCTGTCAATGTATATTTAGAATGCTTCCTTGTCTCGGCTATTGTAAACAGTGCTGCAGTGAACATTGGAGTGCATGTATCTGTTCAGATTATGGTTTTCTCTGGATATATGCCCAGGAGTGGCGTTGCTGGGTTGTATGGTGGCTCTATTTTAGCTTTTTCAGTAACCTCTATACTATTCTCCATAGTGGTTGTACCAATTTGCATTCCCACCAACAGTGTAGGCAGTTTCCCTTTTCTGCAGACCCTCTCCAGCATTTATTATTTGTAGACATTTTGGTAATGGCCTTTCTCACTGGTGTGAGGTGATATCTCATTGTAATTTTGATTTGCAAAGAAATGCAGATTAAAAAAAATGAGCAAAAGACTTGAATGGATGTTTCTCTGAAGAAGACATACAGATGGTCAAGTACACGAAAAGGTGCTCAGCATCCTAATTATCAAGGAAATACAAATGAACCACAGTGAGATATCACCTCGTACCTGTTAGAATGACTACTATCAAAAAGACAAGCAATAGCAAAGTGCTGGCAAGGATGTGGAGGAAAGGGAACCCTGATGCACTGTTGTAGGAATGTAAATTGGTACAGCCATTATTAAAAACAGTTCCTCAAAATAAAATTAGAAATAGAGTTACCACATGATCCAGCAGTTCCACTTCTAGGTATATGCCCAAAGGAAATGAAATCACTGTCTTGAAGAGATATTTGTACTTCTATATGCATTGCAGCCTTGCTCACTATAGCGCAGATATGGAAGCAAATTAAGTGCTCATCAATAAAGAAAATGGTGTGTGTGTGTGTGTGTGTGTGTATATGAAAAGTGGGAAAGTGAAAGTGTTAGTTGCTCAATTGTGTCCTACTCTTGCTACTCCATGAACTGTAGCCCGCCAGTTTCCTGTCTGTGGAATTCTCCAGGCAAGAATACTGGAGTGGGTTGCCATTCCTTTCTCCAGAGGATCTTCCTGACCCAGGTATTGAACCTGGGTCTCCTGCATTGCAGGCAGATTCTTTACCAACTGAGCCACCAGGGAAATATATATATATATATATATATACACTTAATAATATATATATATATATATATATGATGAAATATTATTTAGTGATAAAAAGAAGGAAATCCTGCCGTTTGTAACAGCATGGGCAGACCTTGAGGATATTACGCTAAGTAAAATAAATTAGAGACAAATACTGTCTTATTTCACTTATATGTAGAATCTAAAAATTACAGGCTCGTAGAAACAGAAAATAGAATGATGGGTGTCAGGTCCTGAGGGTGGAAAAATGGGGAGAAGTTGCTCAAAGGGAAAAAACATTCCCTTATAAAGTGAATACACTTTTGGGATCTAATGTACAGCATGGTGACTATAGTTAATATTGTATACTTGAAAAGTGGGATGAGAATAGACCTTTAAAATTCTCACCATAACAGCAGCAACAATGAAATGGATCTCCTTTCTGAAGTCCTGTTCTAGCAATCAGCTTATTTTCCAGGGGCTCACCAACAGGACGGGAAGCCTCATCTCCATCCTTTAGGACTGGAATCGCATCTATCTAGGTGCTACTGCACTGATACCTGTAGGCAAATCATGACATAGTTGGCAACGAATACTCAGACTCAGGATCATTCTCCAGTTGAATTGAACTTGTTGAAAAATCTTGATATTTTTCTTTGATTTCTCTCATGCTGACCATTTTCTTGAACCCCAGACAGAGATCCAGTCTGCAAAACTTGTAAGTCTTACCTTCTGCCCAGGAATTTCTAAGCCTGCACTATAAACAGGGTCTAAATTCCAGCATCCTCTCCCTAGAAGGCAAGTCTGCTGCAAGCATTGATGACACTCCCTTTGTTCTGCTAGTAAACAACCGTGCTGCCTCCATATATCTGAGGCCTGTCGCAAGACTCTGGTTGTTTTTAATTTTTTTTTCTATTTATAAGGGATTAAGCTTATAAATACTTGTTCCTCTCCTTCATCTCCCAGATTTTCTCAGCATCTAAAGTGACACAGTGAGTGTGATAAGTATTTAATAACTACTTCTTGGGTTGGATGAATGCAGAGCCACAGACCTATCTTGAACCTTATTAAATATCACTAAATGCTTTGGTATTTCATCATGAAAATGGGGTAATGATATTTAATTCAGGAAGGTATTAGGAGGATTAGATATGATCGGTGAGGTACGTCCTGGAAGAGGCATCCCTTCAGAAGAAATGTCAATAATATTAATAACAAGATGTGGTTGTGTCAGAAACCACCAAGGTGTGGAGTAGCACTCATTCAATGTGCCTTAGTGACATTCTTCAGCAAGGGATGAAACTTTCATTTGCTTATCTCTCATCTACGCTTGAACTGCCCTCCTGTAGTTTTCTATTTATGGAAGGAAAAATAACCTCTTAATTTATTTAAGCTTTTGTTTTTTGTTGGGAGGGGCAAGAGAGGTAGCTTCTCGAACAAATGTGCAGATAGTTTTAATTTTTTCACTCTCCCACTTCGATCACTTTTTTCGCATAGTCATTGTATGGCGGGAAGGGGATCCCCTTCCAGGGCCCGAGAGTGGTCTCTTGTCTAATGCTCAGAAATGAATTGTCCGAGGAGACACACGTACTGACAAAGCAAGAGGCTTTATTGGGAAGAGGAACCCAGGTGGAGAGCTGCAGGGTAAGGGAACCCAGGAGAACTGCTTTGTTGCACTGCTTTTTTCTGATGATGGGGTCAGTTTCTGGTTGTTTCTGGCCAATCATTCTGACTCACGGTTAATCCTTGTGGCACACGCAGTCCTCAGCCAAGATGGATTCCAGTGAGAAGGATTCTGGGAGATGGTAGGACACATGGTTTCTCCTTTTGACCTTTCCCAGATTCTTCCAGTTGCTGGTGGCTTGTTAGTTCCCTGTTCCTTACCAGGACCTTCTTGTAAAATAACTCATGCAAGTGGTTACTGTGGTGCCTGGCCAGGTTGGGTGGTTTCAATCAGCATTTTCCCTAATAACCGCATTGGTTTGATTTTGACTAATACTTAAAAACTTCTCTTACAACTTTTTTTTTGTATTTGAATGATTTTCTTATCAAGTTTAAATTAATAGGAAATACAGATCTAACTAAAATATTTATTGAAGCATCTGAAATCTATTCTCTGTTATTATTTTAGTCACTCAACACAACATAATGAACTATACCAATGTCCTGGTCTTAAAAAAAAAAATTGCTAAAGATGACAGAGTTGGATCTGTCAAATTAGTTGTCATCATACTGAAAGACCAAAGCAGAAATACAAAGGCATTTTGATTAGTATCTGATCATGGTGAAATTTCAGTCATGGAAGTATTTGACGTGACTGACCTGATCAATAAATTAATTTTGTTGTAATCTTTAAGACTACAGTGTGGTTCATTTTATAACAGATGACATTTTAATAGGCTCTGCATTCTTTGGGCTAAAAAATTACCAGTTGCTAGAGGACTGTCAACCACTCTCAATTAATATAGACTTCCAAAATTTTTTTTGGCTTAAAATGCTACAGATATTAGAGAGATTTTCTAGGAGATATTTGGCATACCAATGAGAATTACCTGTATTGCATGTGGTAATCCGAGTGTGTTCCACTTTAGCTGTTGGTCTGTGATGTGAAAAAAGCACAGAAACTATTCTTTGGAAAAATAAAGGTCTAATTTTATGCTGAAACTAAGTTCATAACGATTTACTTTGGCTCGTGTAACAGTTCATCAGCTAATGACAATCCAGGTGGAATTTTGATATTATTTTGTTGGTGACATACACTCTGGAATTTTACCTTTTCAGTCATTCTGGAGAACTTAAATATGTGTGTAGGTGTTAGTGGGGGCTTCCCAAGTGGCTCAAATGATAAAGAATCTGCCTGTAATATAGGAAACCTGAGTTTGATCCCTGGGTTGGGAAGATCCCTTCCAGGATGAGTGGCCACCCATTCCAGTATTCTTGCCTGGGAAACCCCATGGACAGAGGAGGCTGGTGGGCTACAGTCTGTGGTGTTGCAAAGAGTCAGATAGGACTGAACACACACGCATGTATGTGTTAGTACCGCAGTGCCATGCTAGATTTTTTCTTAAGTTCAAGTAAACTGCGTATTCTAATCAAATTATTGTTTGTTCACTAGATGTATTAAATCGATTCACTAAATGTATTAAATCTATTTTTAAATTCATTGACTTATCCAGTGGTCATGATTAGTACTAGTGAGTCTCCTAACTTGCATGGATTTCATATTGCTAAGTGACCATATATTCTGGCTCATAGGGGATAGTACTGTCTTTGTGGAATTAAATTATTAACACTGCCTCCTTTTGCTTTCAGAAGTATTTTGGTTTGGAGTGATAAACTACATGATCACTCTACTTATACTGTCATAGAAGCCATGGTTTCATTGCCTTAATTTCATCGTGGAGGGGTAAAGCATTGTCTTTCTCTCCTCCCTAGAATAAATCCCTTTCCTAGTTTTTTTCCACACCTTTTACATTCTCTACATCCAAAGGCCGTTTTACTGTGTTTCTGTGGGTTCCAATGGAAGCTTGCATCTAAAGAATGCATTTATAAGAGAACTGTATAGAGATGATCAAAAATATTTTAAGACATAATCATTATATATTTTACTCTATTCCAATGGAGCAGGAATCTTGACTATTGTTCACCATTGAGTACTCAGCCTCTTGCACAGTGCTTGCTTATAACAGAGATTCAGTAGTGCTATTGAAGGAATAAACAATTTAAAACTTACCTATTTTTTAATTTGAAAAAACTGAAGTTTCTTCATATACACAATTTTCTTCCATAAAGATGTGAAGACACTCCATGCACCTGCTTGGAATCATTGGTTAGGAAAATATTTCTCAAACATTGTTCAAATAAAGATTACTTGACCTTTGGCCAAAAACTCAGGCTCCCAGCCTCTGCCCCTGAAAGTCTGGTTCAGTAAGTCTCATATGGCTTCAGGTATACAACAGGCATCATATCTAGAATCCTTTCCAAGTCCACGTCTTTGAAATCTTTGTTTCATTTTATTGTCAAAAGGACATTTGCTTGAATTCCTACTAGGCTGTCCATCTTTCTACAAAGTCACTACTAATTAATTATAGAGAGAGTATTAGACCGAAAAGAAACTGGGTTCTGCCACATAACTGGTCTTATCACTTCCTCTCTTTGGATACAAATTTTCTCAACCTTAGAGTGACAAAGCTGAATGACAAGATCTCCTAGCCCTCTTTCAGCTCTATTATCAGGTAATTCTTGTCTTTGAAACCTGATAGATATCTGGCCAGGTAAAAAGTGCTCCATGAGACATTTTCAACAAAAAAGTGTAAGTACTTTGTCTTTGTTGCTTCGTTTATAAGAAATTAACTATGGACTAATTACAAACTGAAGAGATATTTTTAAACTTTTAGGTTACTTAAGCACCATTCTTCATAAACAAACTTCTATACCAGTTTATTTGGGATTCCCTAGAAACATGTTTTGGGAACTGATTGATAACTTTTTATTTGAGGTTAAAAATGATTTCTTAACTCTTGCTAATTGTATAGAGCCCTCTAAAGATATTTCTACAGATAAGAAAAAAGTCCATCGCATTTGAGTATAATTTGCAGAAGTTAGAAAAGCCTCCCTACCCAAGTGTCCTATTACTAAATTGTAAGGAAAATCAGAATTAATCTTTTTGGTAACTATGCCAAATATTGAATAGATTTCACAAAAAGGGGAGAGAAGGAGACTCTGGTGAATATACTCACAGAGATTCATTAATCAGATTAGCCATAGGTGTCAGACTGGGTCTTGGAGGAGTATCAGCCAAATTATATATATTTTATCCAGAAGTATAAATCAGATTAGATTAACTTTTTCTAGAATCAGAGAAAGAGAATAGATTGGGAAAGTTTTAAAGCTGGGAAGAAACCTGAGAAGGTCAAGACTTGATGAGCAGAGTGTTCCAAATACCTAAAGGTTGTTGCCAGTAAAAGTGGAAAGATGTTCGTGTCTAGTTGGTAAAGAAGCAACAGCAACATTCACTTATTTCAGAATTCTATCTTGGGCTGTTCCTGAAGTCAGATGGAAGAGTTCTGTAAAATGATGTGATAGGAGAAAGAAGGAAGAATTGTATAATTGCAGTTTCTTTATACCAGACGAGCTGTCTGGTGGCATAGTACTGAAGGTGTCATCACAGAGGTGGGATTGATTTTCTTGTATCCTCATATAATTGCCTAACACTCTACTTCCTGTAAGGTGGATTCCACCTAAAGAATAATTATTATTGGTTTAATCCACATTAGCACCGATGTCTCACAGTGGGTATTAATCAACTCAATTATCTCTCCAGGTCCAGGTATAAAGAGCAATGAACAGGCTGAAAAATGTTTCTGGAGATAAGCTGGTGATTTTGACACTTCAGGAATGGACAGAAAACGTGGGAAATACGTAGTGAATATTGAAGACTCTGGAAACCAGCCAGTGAGTATTGGTGGCATCACTGTGGTGTGTTCTTATAGTTCACAGTCTTGTTTCCAACAAGAATACAACTTTATTTTTTTTATTACAACCTAGTTCTTCTCCAAAAGGAATTCTTAATCAAAATTCTACATGAAAAAACAATTTTCAGCTATTCTATTACTACTTGTTAATTAGGAAACCTGTGTTTTTTCTGTATATCAGTATACGAATTATTAAGAAATTTATTTTAATTCTCACTAATCTAAGGTATTAGCAATTTAGGGTGTAACAATTTATTAACTTAATCAAATAATTCTCTACAGTCATTGTAACTCAACTATAAGATGACGAATCTGTGGTTGATTGCATTAACAAATTACATTTTTAAAATGTGATATATAGATTTTTGTATTAATTGCCTAGACTTTTAGTGTAATATGTACATTTGTCAGAGATCAAAAATTTCATAAATTTTTGAAAGTTAGAACATGATCCTTTAAGTGAAGTCTTGGTACAGGAAGCAAATTATCTAGCAAGTCCTTTAGTTAAAGACTTGCCTCTAGTTAACTACTTGTGAATTTCTTTTTTAGTAGAGAATTATATTCGAGGGAAATAGTAGAATTCAATTATATACCATATTATTTGACTATCGCTTATGTTTTTAGAAGAAATAAGTTAGGACTGTATGTTTTGGGATTGCCTTTTATAAAACTTTGCCTTTGATTAGAGAGCTACTGATACTGGAGACAAATGGAAATGTGTTGATTGAAATCAGTATAAGTTTGAATGCACAATTTTATTCTTTGAGGAAAAATATCTTTGTCCCCCTGCACTAACAAGGAAGTTACAAGGCCGGGAAATTGTTCTCTTGATCCTAGAACAGCACTCTTTCCCCTAAAGATGTTCTTCATGGCTCTTTGAGCCTTGCGACTGTGTTATTAGGTCTTCACAGTGTAAAGATACTCAGATAAAAAGGTCCCTTTACTAAGGAATTAATCATCTTGAAGATTTCCCTAGGCAGTGATGACATTTTTGAATAAAGAGCACTCATTTTCATCACTGAGTATCTCACATTACATCTGGATATTTGTACATAATGGTAGAGAAATTTTTTTCGGTTGAGGTCCGTTTTCACCAGTGGATCAAAGGAGCAACTGACATCTACGTAAAAAAAGAAGAAATTTAGGAGTCTGTTTTTCCTTCTTAGGGAACATGAAATGGTGATCTCTTTTAAGTTTTGAGCATAGAATTTAAAATTTTATTCCATGAACATAGGTAATGCATTTTAGGTATGTGTACTGGAGATTACTGACTTCTACCAGGAGCTGATAAATTATAATTTATAGCTCCCCAACTGCTCAAAATTTTAACTTTACTCTCAGTGCACTTACCCCCCAATTTCCTTCTCTTAAATATTTTCGATTCAGATAAACTGGTCTGGCCAATGAATTTTTATTTAGTTACAAAAGTTCCAAAAATATTCAGATTCATCCGCCACAAACTGAATGTCTGCAGAATGTGATAGTAATAATACAGAGAAACACAAACTTTTACAAAATACAAATCTCTGTGATTTTCTCAAAGTTGCCTATTTAAAAGCCGATAGGAATTTGCTGGAGAAGGCAATGGCAACCCACTCCAGTACTCTTGCCTGGAAAATCCCGTGAACAGAGGAGCCTGGTAGGCTGCAGTCCGTGGGGGTCGCAAAAAGTCGGACACGACTGATCAGCTTCACTTTCACTTCTCACCTTTGTGCATTGGAGAAGGAAATGGCAACCCACTGCGGTGCTCTTGCCTGGAGAATCCCAGGGACGGCAGAGCCTGGTGGGCTGCTATCTATAGGGTCGCACAGAGTCGGACACGACTGAAGTGACCTAGCAGCAGCAGCAGCAGGAATTTGTTGATGTGTCTGTGTGTATCATATCTTCTCTTACTCTGTGTCACTGCATTATTATTCTCTTTATTTCTTTGGCATGATATTGTGCCTTTAGGAAAACAGAACTTGACTAATTTTTTTAATGTTCAAGTGTATTCCTTCTTATAACTGCTCAATGGCCAGTGTCTGCATGCATACGTATCTTGATTGTTTTAATGGCAATTAGAGATTGAACTACAACATCAGTAACATTTTAAACAACCATTTAGGATTGGTTAGTTAATCAATATAATCAGAGAGCATATTTAAATAATACTCTTGTTATCCTGTGAGAAAAAATTAAATAATTCTACAATATTTTTCAGCTATTACAAATTTACACAGAACAATTTTACACTCCCATAAGAATGTAACACAGATTGCTCTCCTTCTTTTTCTTAAAACTGTATCTGCAGTTATTTTTCTCTTAAACTCACTTTAAGAAAAACCTAACCACCAAAACCTTTCTTATTTGAACCCATCCTTTTAATTCATTTATTTAAAAGAATTCCACATGTATTTAAAAGACTTAAAGAATAATATAATAAGCATGCGTATACCAAACACCAAATTTAAGAAATAAGCCATTACAGATATAGTTGAAGTCTTTTGTTTTTATAGTCTCTGAATGTATTTGACACATAGCATTGTAAGTTTAAGCTGAATAGTGTGCTACTTTGAAACTATACTGTAACATGATCAACTATAGTTATAGTTATCACTAAAGTGATATTTATCACATTATATAATACAAGAATATTGTTTATATGCATTATAGTGTGTTTTAGATCACTACTGTTGAAGGCTTGTGAAATCTTTTGCTTATATCTTCCCAACACCCTTCCCTTCCTCCTTTGTCCTACCTGCCCCATGAAGACTCAGGTGAATATGCATGTACCAAGCATTTTCCAGCTTCTAATCCTTGTCACATTTATCTGCATATATTTTTCTCAAATTCAAGTCTATTGTGCTTCATCAAAGAAGCATAAGATCTGGTTAAGAGTAAAACAATCATATGGAAACTAGAAAATGCGTATTGAGAGATTCCTAAATGATTTGTCTTTCATGGACTGCCTAGCTCTGTTGAAAAAACAGGATGGCATTAGTAATGTTTCAGCTACAGGACCCGTTCTTGTATCAGGAAGTTTAGTTAGTAGGTTGTGGATAGATGGGTACTGGCCTTATTAGACTTAGAAATCCTGGGTGCTAGAACCTGAATAATGTAACTGTGTTATTGTTACATTATTATTAAAATAAAAACTTTATTTTAGAAAATAGTTATAGCTTTATAGAAAACTGCAAACATAGTACAGTTTTAAAGCAAATGAATAGAACAATTTTCTAAACATAGAAAAGAGCAAACAGAGAATTCCCATCTAACTAGTACCTGATTTCCTCTATTTTTCTTCCAGCTTTATTCAGATATAATTGACATACAGCACCACATAAGTTTAAGTTGTATGGCATAATGATTTGCTCTACTTGCTGATTAAATGATTATTACAATTTGTTTAGTGATTATCCATCATCTCATATAGACAGACAATTATATTTTTTTGTGATGAGATCTCTTAGAATTTGCTTTTTAACTTTCATATACAATATAGAGCAGAGTTAATTATATTAATCATATTGTACATCGCATCCCTAGTACTTATTTATCTTACAACTAGAAGTTTGTTCCTTTTTACTGCCTTCATCCAATTCTCCCTTCTCTCCATGGACCCCACCTCTGATAACCATAAATCTGACCTCTTTTTCTTATGAGTTCTTCTGTTTGTTTTGAAGTATAATTGACCTACAGCACTATATTATTTCCTGTTATACAACATAGTGATTTGGTATTTCTATACATTTCAAAATCACCACCCCTTAAAATGTTACTATATAAAGATACTATGTATTTAATGACTATATTCCCTATGCTGCACTTTTCCTACCTGTGACTCATTTATTTTGCACCTGGAAGTTTGTACTTCTTAATCCCCCTCACATGTTTCCTTCAACAGTGTCTCCTATTATTAATATCTTACATTAATATGGTACATTGGTTACGATTAATGAACCAATGTTGATACACTGTTATTTTTTAAAGTCCATATTTTATTCAGACTTTTTAGTTTTTATTTACTGCCCCCTTTCTGTTCTTCTGCATTATTTATTTGTTCAATCATTTATATCAGTATGGACTGTCAGATGTTCATTTTCTACTTTGGGTTATAATCCAGTACTACTTTAAGTTCTTTAGCTCCAAATAGCTTTGGCCATTGAGAGCTCTTTCAGTTGATTCCTGTGTTACTTTGACATACTGACATACACCTGTCATCATCATCATTATTATTTTTTGGTGAAACATGGGAGGATTTCCTTAATCTCTGATATTAAAAGATGCTCCAGGCTCATCTTATAAATTTCCACCCCAGCCCTATCATTAGCCATTTCTCCAGAGATTCCTCATTTCTTTTAACTGAGTAAGGGTGTGGTATCAGAAACCAAGATCTGGGAGCTTGTTCCTGCAACTGTGTTGTCGCTTCTAGGTCTCCTCAGCTGACAAAGGAAGGAAATATATGTGTATATAGTAACCTGTGTAGACATACATATCTATAATTACTTCTCTATGCAGTCATCTATATTTGTATTTTATGAGCATGAGTTTATACTGATAGCTCCAACTTTTTTGATTTTTGTAGACTTATCTTGTATTTACTGACCTCATTAATTCACTTATTCTAACATTCTGTCTGTAGGTTCTTTTGGATTTTCTATAAACACAATCATATCATTATTATTTTTTCAAATTTTATAACTTCATTTTTGTTTTGCCAACAATGCACTGGCTAAGACCTCCAATGTAACATTGAATGGAAGTGGTGAAAGTGAATATCTTGGGTTACTCTCAAATTCAGGGGGAGAGCCTGAAATATTTCACAATTAATTATGATGTTAACTTGGGTTTTATGGAGCTACCCTTTGTTAATTGTGGAAAAATCTCTTCTATTATTAGTTTGCTCAGATATTTTGTAATTAATGTCAATGATTATATAAAATAATTGAATGTAATCTTGTTTTCAGAAGTATAATATATTTATTTATTCCTCAGTCAGCTTTCAAATGATCTTCTTTGACCAAATATGTCATAATATGTCACAACCTAACTTACATTTGTCAGAACTGTATTACTTTAGACATAAGATACAGTAGCATCTTATTTCTCCCCATTCTTTTCTGTGTACAGCCATTACCGAACCTTACAAACTATGAAGCTCACAGTTCAGCATGTGGGCTTACAACATCAATTGATGTAACTGGTGATGCTGGTCCCAATTTAACTGATGTCTGCACCAACACAGGGACCCTTGGATATTCAGAATTTCCAAACAGAGAATCTCCATATTGTCAGGTAATGTTTGGGGTGACACTGTTTCTCTGGGTTATGATATAATCCACATAGAAGTGCTCTTGGTTTAATATTACAGAAAAAAATTCAGTCAATTAACATTGTTCTTTTGCAAATCTACAACATCCTCTGAACATGTCTTCACTGAGAAGAAATGCAATAGAGGTAGATTTATGGGGCTCTTAATTTAAAGAGCTAATGATCTTAATGGAAGGAAAAAACATATATAGAGTTTAGGGAAAATATATGGGGCTTCCCTGGTGACTCTGACAGTAAAGAATCTGCCTGTAGAGCAGGAGACTCAGTTTGATCCCTGAGTGGGGAAGACCCTCTGGAGCAGGAAATGGCTACCCACTCAAGTATTCTTGCCTGGAGAATCTCATGGACAGAGGAGCCTGGTAGGCTATATAGTCCATGGGGTCACAAAGAGTTGGACACTACTGAGTGACTAACACTTTCACTTCACTTTTAGGGAAAATATATGTGTCAAAAAAAAAAAAGCAGAGTTTTGGGTTCCTTTGTTTGGAGGACTGACTAGGCGATGACAGCAATGCACTGACAGTGAATGATGTCGCAACCCTGGCTCAGTAGAGAGTGAGGTCATGTGCTAAGGCCCTGGGGCCCTAGTCTGTGGGTGATCTGCCTCACTCTCCTTCCTTTCCTGCTTCTGGGCCTAACTGTGGTCCTTCTGTCAGCCTCCTGTCTCTGACCTCATGTGTTATCAACCTTGATTTAGAAACTATTTAGTACCAACTTGGTTTGGTGCCCAGAGGTAGATATCCTGTATTCTTCACACTCTTTCTCATTACTCTGTATTCTTCACCTAAAATCTGATGCCTGAGTCTTCCTTGATTCTACCCCTTACTCCAGGTTAAAACTTGATTTTTGACTGATTGATAATGATGCCTGGCAGTTTGGCTCAATTCTTCTGACTCTGGATTATACCCCTCCTCTAATTAACCCCACTTTAGAAACAGTTTAGAAAGACTTTGATAAAATAAGAGGATAAACTCTTGATGGCAAGAGACATTGTGGAAGAAGGTTTTTGATAGGAATTACTTAGAGAATGGATTTCCCTGATGGCTCAAAGGGTAAAGAATCAGCCTGCAATGCAGGAGACACAGGACACGGGGGTTCGATCCCTGGATCGGAAGATCCCCTGGAGGAAATGGCAACCCACTCCAGTATCCTTGCCTGGAAAATCCCATGGACAGAGGAGCCTGGCGGGCTACAGTCCATGGGGCTGCAAAGAGTTGGATATGACTGAACGACTAAACACATTTAGAGAATATATCTCTGATGACCTCAAACAAAGCAGTCCAATCAGAGAGCTGAAAGTTATTTTAGATGCCTTTTCTTAACCACAGATGGAAAAACACTGTAGTCTAGGGAGTTGAGATTGTTTGTAAGAATTCACACAGCTAGACAGTAGCAGTAATAGCTCTTGAACACAGGTCTGAACTTGAGTTTCAATTAGTCTTGCTCCTCTTTTTAAAAATTCGAGCAAAAAATGAGGATAATTTTGCCTCTGAAATATAAATATTGTCCTTCCTCTCTTTCCCCCTTGATTTCCTTCTGAGGCCTAGATGACATGGGGCAGGAGGTTCTTTTAGTCATTGGACTGTCTTAGTTGGTGCCCCAGATTTCCTTAGCCTTGGTATCCAGTGTCCTTGAGCTGTTTCTGACTGCCTAGTGGGTGTTGCTCTCAACACTCAAATTGTGGTTTATTGTCTGAGACAGTGTCTCCTATTTTGGGACACTGAAGGGCTACCCTACATGCACCAAAGACTTATGCCCTCTGTTTCTTTTAGTAATCATTTTCAGTCAAAAGGAAATGGATCAGAATGAGTTCATTAGTGAAATCAGAAGTATTTAAGTACTTAAAATATTACTCATACTGTTTTTTATTTACTATTTACAACAACCCTATTAAAAGGAATTGAGGCTTTACATGTAAAGGGAAATTTCCAAATAGCACCATCTATCCAGTAAAAGATTTATTAATATAATTTACAACTAAATCTGTTAGATTCCAATGGCTATGCCCTTAATTACTATAATACACTGCCTTCTGCAAAAATCTTATTTGGAGGATGTTTCTTATTTTAATTTTCTCAATAACATTTGGAGGTAGATATTGTTATCCCCACTTGTGATATAAGGCAAGTTGAAAATTAGGCAAGTTAAGAAATTTGCTCAGAATATTAATGGTATGGAATTCAGATTCAAGACCTCCTTATCTCAAGGCTTACATGTTCTATACTATGCAGTATTTTCTCTACAATAACAAAGAGAGAGATTGATTACAAAGTATTTTACAGACATTAATCCCAATTCTAATTTTATTACATAGATTTTTATGGATGAAAGAATGTCAAAGAGGTAAGCATCTTACCCAATGAAAATAGCTGATGTCAGCACAAGCTGAATTTCAAGAAATGTTTTCAACTTTGAATTTCATGTTGCTATTACTAACTTGTATGAAGTTAGCTAGAATATTTGAAAAGCAATTAGTTAATGCATTTAAAATGGAAGGCTGCAAAGCAGGCCTGTTTCTGACAGCTGATTGGCCAAAGATGGGAGAAAATTTTATCAGGTGCTCTTTTGGGTCCCTCAGATTACTGAGCAGTCAGCCACACAACTGTAGATACTTCTCTTGCTGCTGCTGCTGCTGCTGCTAAGTCACTTCAGTCATGTCCGACTCTGTGCGACCCCATAGACGGCAGCCCACCAGGCTCCCCCGTCCCTGGGATTCTCCAGGCAAGAACACTGGAGTGGGGTGCCATTGCCTTCTCCGACTTCTCTTGCTAGAGGGAGGAATAAAGTGTTTCTAAGATGACATTTGTTATTTCTTTTAGTTTAAAATACAGACAATGAAAGAAAGCAGAGATCAGTGGACATTCCTTTATTCCTATTACAAAGACCAAGACTTTCCTAAGTGAAACCTTAAGCTTGAGCCAATAGTTATAATATTACAGGCTACGAAGGTAATTTTTTTTTAATACATCTTCCACTGAAGTAATCTATATATGAAAAGATTATCAATAGCGTAAATTCATCTTGCAACATTTGGTTTCAACTTCAGTAGTGTTATTTAAATTCTTTCCAGATGACAAGAAATTTCTTCAGTGACTGGTCTCTGTGGAAAATATTCCTGGCTTCTCTCTTAGCTTCTGTGATAACAACAGCAGTTGGAGTATTGATAGTGAGTCTGGTATATAATGGGAAAAATAATAGTCCCCAAATTGTTATACAACTGCCTCAAAACCAGGGGACAGCTACAACCACAACCACCACGACTGCTGTTCCCACAACTACTGAAAGTACAACCACCACAGTTGCCACCACTTTAGCTGAAACAACTACCACAACAGATGCCACGACTACCACTGAGGCTACAACCACAACCACCAGCACTGCTGCTCCAACATCTACTGAAAGTACAACCACCACAGTTGCCACCACTTCAGCTGAACCAACTACCACAACAGCTGCCACGACTACCACTGAGGCTGCAACCACAACCACCACCACTGCTGCTCCCACATCTAGCGAAACTGCAACCACCACAGTTGCCACCACTTCAGCTGAAGCAACTACCACAACAGCTGCCACGACTACCACTGAGGCTACAACCACAACCACCACCACTGCTGCTCCCACATCTAGCGAAACTGCAACCACCACAGTTGCCACCACTTCAGCTGAAGCAACTACCACAACAGCTGCCATGACTACCACTGAGGCTACAACCACAACCACCACCACTGCTGCTCCCACATCTAGCGAAACTGCAACCACCACAGTTGCCACCACTTCTGCTGAACCAACTACCACAACAGCTGCCATGACTACCACTGAGGCTACAACCACAGCCACCACCACTGCTGCTCCCACATCTACTGAAACTGCAACCACCACAGTTGCCAGCACTTCTGCTGAACCAACTACCACAACAGCTGCCATGACTACCACTGAGGCTACAACCACAACCACCAGCACTGCTGCTCCCACATCTACAGAAACAGCCACCACCACAGTTGCCACTGCTTCAACTGAATCAGCTACCACAACTGCCACAACTACCACTGAGGCTGCAACCACAACCACCACCACTGCTGCTCCCACATCTACTGAAAGTACAACCACCACAGTTGCCACCACTTCAGCTGAACCAACTACCACAACAGCTGCCATGACTACCACTGAGGCTGCAACCACAACCACCACCACTGCTGCTCCCACAACTACTGAAAGTACAACCACCACAGTTGCCACCACTTCAGCTGAACCAACTACCACAACAGCTGCCACAACTACCACTGAGGCTACAACCACAACCACCCCCACTGCTGCTCCCACAACTACTGAAAGTACAACCACCACAGTTGCCACCACTTCAGCTGAACCAACTACCACAACAGCTGCCACGACTACCACTGAGGCTACAACCACAACCACCACCACTGCTGCTCCCACATCTACTGAAACTCCAACCACCACAGTTGCCACTACTTCAGCTGAACCAGCTACCACGACTACCACCGAGGCTACAACCACAACCACCACCACTGCTGCTCCAACATCTACTGAAAGTACAACCACCACAGTTGCCACCACTTCAGCTGAACCAACTACCACAACAGCTGCCACAACTACCACTGAGGCTGCAACCACAACCACCTCCACTGCTGCTCCCACAACTACTGAAAGTACAACCACCACAGTTGCCACCACTTCAGCTGAACCAACTACCACAACAGCTGCCACGACTACCACTGAGGCTACAACCACAACCACCACCACTGCTGCTCCCACATCTACTGAAAGTACAACCACCACAGTTGCCACCACTTCTGCTGAACCAACTACCACAACAGCTGCCACGACTACCACTGAGGCTACAACCACAACCACCAGCACTGCTGCTCCCACATCTACAGAAACAGCCACCACCACAGTTGCCACCACTTCAACTGAAACAGCTACAACAACTGCCACGACTACCACTGAGGCTACAACCACAACCACCACCACTGCTGCTCCCACATCTAGCCGAAAGTACAACCACCACAGTTGCCACCACTTCAGCTGAACCAACTACCACAACAGCTGCCACGACTACCACTGAGGCTACAACCACAACCACCCCCACTGCTGCTCCCACAACTACTGAAAGTACAACCACCACAGTTGCCACCACTTCAGCTGAACCAACTACCACAACAGCTGCCACGACTACCACTGAGGCTACAACCACAACCACCACCACTGCTGCTCCCACAACTACTGAAAGTACAGCCACCACAGTTGCCACCACTTCTGCTGAACCAGCTATCACAACAGCTGCCACCACTACCACTGAGGCTACAGCCACAACCACCACTACTGCTGCTCCCACATCTACTGAAACAGCCACCACCACAGTTGCCACCAGTTCAGATGAACCACCTACCACTACTGACAGCACTACCACCGAGGCTACCACCACAACCACCACCACTGCTGCTCCCACATCTAGCGAAACTGCCACCACCACAGTTGCCACCACTTCAACTGAACCAACTACCACAATAGCTGCCACAACTACCACTGAGGCTACAACCACAACCACCACCACTGCTGCTCCCACATCTAGCGAAAGTACAACCACCACAGTTGCCACTACTTCAGCTGAACCAGCTACCACAACTACCACTGAGGCTACAACCACAACCACCACCACTGCTGCTCCCACATCTACTGAAACTACAACCACCACAGTTGCCACCACTTCAGCTGAACCAGCTACCACAACTGACACCCCTACCACCGAGGCTACAACCACAACCACCACCACTGCTGCTCCCACATCTACTGAAAGTACCACTACCACAGTTGCCACCAGTTCAGATGAACCACCTACCACTACTGACAGCACTACCACCGAGGCTACCACCACAACCACCACCACTGCTTCTCCCACATCTACTGAAACTACCACCACCACAGTTGCCACCACTTCAGCTGAACCAGCTACCACAACTGACACCACTACCACTGAGGCTACAACCACAACCACCACCACTGCTGCTCCCACATCTAGCGAAAGTACAACCACTACAGTTGCCACTACTTCAGCTGAACCAGCTACCACAGCTACCATGACTACCACTGAGGCTACAACTGCAACCACCACCACTGCTGCTCCCACATCTACTGAAAGTACCACTACCACAGTTGCCACCAGTTCAGATGAACCACCTACCACTACTGACAGCACTACCACCGAGGCTACCACCACAACCACCACCACTGCTTCTCCCACATCTACTGAAACTACCACCACCACAGTTGCCACCACTTCAGCTGAACCAGCTACCACAACTGACACCACTACCACTGAGGCTACAACCACAACCACCACCACTGCTGCTCCCACATCTAGCGAAAGTACAACCACTACAGTTGCCACTACTTCAGCTGAACCAGCTACCACAGCTACCACGACTACCACTGAGGCTACAACTGCAACCACCACTGCTGCTCCCACATCTACTGAAAGCACAACCACCATAGCTGCCACCACTTCAGACGAACCAGCTACCACAACTGCCACCACTACCACTGAGGCTACAACCACCACAGTTGCCACCAGTTCAGATGAACCACCTACCACTACTGACAGCACTACTACCGAGGCTACCACCACAACAACCACCACTGCTGCTCCCACATCTACTGAAACCACCACCACCGCAGTTGCCACCAGTTCAGATGAACCACCTACCACTACTGACACCACTACCACCGATGCTACAGCCACAACCACCACCACTGCTGCTCCCACATCTACTGAAAGTACAACCACCACAGTTTCCAGCACTTCAGACGAACCAGCTACTACAGCTGCCACCACTACCACTGAGGCTACAACCATAACCACCACCACTGCTGCTCCCACAACTACTGAAAGTACAGCCACCACAGTTGCCACCACTTCTGCTGAACCAACTACCACAACAGCTGCGACGACTACCACTGAGGCTACAACCACAACCACCACTACTGCTGCTCTCACATCTACTGAAATCTGAACCACCACTTCAGCTGCACCAACTACCACAACTGCCACCCCAGCCACTGAGACTGCAACCTCTATAGCCACCACTGCCTTCCCCATGTTTACTGAACCCCCAACTACCATATTTGTCACCACTTCAGCTGTACCAGCTGCCACAGCAGCTGCCACTGCTATTACTGAGGCTATGACCCAATAGCCACCACTGCTTCTTCTCCATCTGCTGAACTCCTAACTACCACTGTTGCTACCACTTCAGCTGAAACAACTTCTGCAACAGTTTCCAGCACTACCAATGAGTTTTCAACCACAATAGACACCACTAGGACCTCCACTCAATCCATAGCCATGGTACCATCTGCCACTTATACTTAGTGTACTACCGCAACACCTACCAGTACTACCACTGAGTCTACAACCAGAACCACCATCAACCAGTATCCTTCTACAACTTCTGCTGAAAACACAGCCACAGCAACAACCACCTCCTCTTTTGAACCCAGCAGGAAAACTCTTAGCATCATTTTAACCTTACCCTGTCACCGTATCTCCAAACATTTCCTTTACTGAGGGCATTACCACAACTGCAATAAACTGCAATTAGTATTTTAATTGCACTCAGTGTCCATAAGTTCCTGATTCATATTAACTGGATCTGTGACCAGTTAAGATCCAGAGTTCTGGATCTCTTTCTGAATCTTCTGTTATTATAATACTTTACCAGTTCACCGCTTTCTGTTCACAATAGTATACCCTCTTATTCACCTGAAGCTACAACTGCACAAATCATTCAAAAATTTCAACTCAATTCTGAACTATTTTCATTTGAAAGGAACCTACAGTATCAGCTTACCAGAATCTCTAGACACTATTCTTTGCTATTCCATGATTTTACACTACCACAATTGCTACCTCTGTCTCAGCAAGCGAATCTAGTCTGCTTTCTAACATAATGTAAGCATTATATTCAATTCTCTTTGCCACCTCCTCAATTAAAATAAAGTCAACACAGATGTTACCAACTCAGCTGACTTTCTAATCACAGCACCATAATGACCTCAGCTGAAATAATAATCTCCATAACCTTGTAATAGAAATAATACCTGTTAATAGAAAATGCAACCACAGTTAAGTGATTTACTATCACAGTAGAGTTAGCAATTTCACTGCCCCTTCAAATGAATTCATAGTCACAGTAACATTGCATCAACAATATATAGTGGGTACAGTGTCTACTGAACTTTTGCTGTAGGGACCACCACATCAATTAACCCTACAGTCATACTATCATGTCCTCATACAGTCTTCATACAGTCACTTCTTCATTTCTACAACACCACCATTTGTAATGTATGTGTTACTACAACATACGAGCCTCACTAAACCCTTTATTAACCTATTGGCTGAATCTATAAGCACTGTAACTTCTACTGATATTTTATTCAAAGCTATCCATTACTTATTCATCTGAACCAACGCTGCCTCTATTTATAGTAAATCTAGTAATTCACAACATCACATCCACTTGACATAAATGGAAAATTCATAATGACCTATTCCATTGGAACTCTAATTAGGATGCTTGGAAATTAAATCCTAATGTCCACTGTCATTACTCTCATACCAGAAACTATAGCTACTATTAGTACCATAGATTATTCTAATGTCAATAACTGCTGGCATGTAACTACAGTGGCCAAAACAACCACTTCTAAAACAATATGATTTAATGACCAATTCAACTGTTATTAAGATGATAGTGAATTTTATCCTCAAAACATTTAGATTTAACAATACTATATATTAGACCTGACCATTTAATGTGGATAGCCTCTACTTTGTGAGGTTTTAGATAACACAATTTTCATACAAAGTAAATCCAATCCATTTATTTATGTTGGTAAACTGTTATGATTAAATAAAATTTGCCAAATGTGAATACAGTCTTTTATTATTCCAAAGTTTTAGTTTTTAATACACAAATTCCATATATAATAGGGAAAATAAAGTCTATATTGTAAGGGTGTATTAAATATACATTTACACATTACAACATTTTTTTAGATTGTGCCAACATTGTTTTCATTTTCTCTTTAAATCATTTTGATGTATAAGTAATATTTTAGGTGTGTCATCGCTATTTTTATTTAATGATTTTGTTTGGCATTCAATTAAATATTTAAAGTAAATATTTACTTATGCTTGATATCTGCTGAAATACCAGAAAAAGCTTAGTTTTAAAAGAAAATAGAATGTCGATAGTAATAAACTTGTAAATTTGGATCCTTTACTTAAAATTTCTGGCAGTTGACAGGTTTAAACTAATGTTGATGGTGTATGCACTCTACAGCAGTCCTACTAAATCAGAAGCCTCAAGGGTGGCCCAGAAATCTATATTTTTCAAGACAGAAGCAGACAGGACTGATAACCACTAGTTGAAGCAGTGAATTCAGAAGGGAATCTTTGTGTCTTTGATGTTAGTGAGATTGATATAAATCAGTGAATATTCTTGAAAGCATTAACAAAAGTCAGTTTCATTACTTGATGTTAGTTTTACCTATAAACAAAGGATGCTGTATGGTGTGTAGACACATGAGCACATGGTTAGGAGTGGGTATGAAAATGCTTTCATTACCCAAAAGGAAAAATGTGTTTTCAAGTAATTTAAAACAAATATTTTAGTAGCCACTATGCTAATTAGAAATAATCTTAAACTATCCTTTCAAGTCAGTCTTACAGAGGTACTTCCCTCTATATTGCTAACTTGGTTACTATAACTGTATGCAATTAATGTAGTAAAAGTTTATTAGAACTCTTTAATTCTGTTTCCTTCCTTCCTTATTTTCTCAATGAGTGGTACTGTGTATTATTTATTAAATGTATCACTGACTGAACTCTTTTTCTTTTTTATTATTCATTTACTTTTGGCTGCGCTAGGTCTTCATTGTTGCACTCATGCTTTCTCTAGTTGCAGCAAGCGGGAGCTACTCTCTAGTTGCGGTGTGCGAGCTGCTCACCGTGGCGGCTTCAGCAGCTGCGGCACACAGTCTTAGCAGTTGTGCTGCAGGGGCTTCGTTGCTCTGTGGAGTGTGGAATCTTCCCAGACCAGGGATTGAACCCGTGTTCCCTGTACTGGAAGGCAGATTCTTAACCACTGGGCCCACCAGGGAAATCCATCTTTTTTTGTAAAGAAGAAATAACTTTTACCATTTTTCAGCTCTACATCTTTTAATCAAGATGAGAAATGTTATGCAGTAGATCCGTGGTGTAAATAAATATGTTTGCTTTGTAAAGGATGGAAGGACTTTCTCAGTTTGCACATTGTACATTCAGTTCAATTCAGTTCAGTCGCTCAGTCATGTACGACTCTTTGTGATCGCATGGACTGCAGCACCCCAGGCTCCTCTGTCCATCACCAACTCCCAGAGTTTACTCAAACTCACGTCCATTGGGTCGGTGATGCCATCCAGTGATCTCATCCTCTGTCGTCCCCTTCTCCTGCCTTCAATCTTTCCCACATCAGGGTCTTTTCCAATGAGTCAGTTCTTCACATCAGGTAGCCAAAGTATTGGAGTTTCAGCTTCATCATCACGTCCTTCCAGTGAATATTCAGGACTGATTTCCTTTAAGATTGATTGTTTAGATCTCCTTGCAGTCCAAGGAACTCTCAAGAGTCTTCTCCAACACCACAGTTCAAAAGCATCAGTTCTTTGGCACTCAGCTTTCTTTATGGTCCAACTCTTGCATCCATACATGACTACAGGAAAAACCATAGCTTTGACTACACGGACTTTTGTTGGCAAAGTAATGTCTCTGCTTTTTAATATGCTATCTAGGTTGGTCATAGCTTTTCTTACAAGGAGCAAGTGTCTTTTAATTTCATGGCTGCAGTCACCATCTGCAGTGATTTTGGAGCCCAGGAAAATAACGTCTGTCACTGTTTCCATTGTTTCCCCATCTATCTGCCATGAAGTGTTGGGACCGGATGCCATGGTCTTTGTTTTTTACATGTTGCGTTTTAAGCCAACTTTTTCACTCTCCTCTTTCACTTTCATCAAGAGGTTCTTTAGTTCTTCTTTGCTTTCTGCCATAAGGGTGGTGTCATCTGCATATCTGAGGTTATTGATATTTATCCCGGCACCCTTGATTGCAGCTTGTGCTTCATCCAGCCCTGCATTTTGCACGATGTACTCTGCATATCAGTTAAATAAGCAGGGTGATAACATACAGCCTTGACATACTCCTTTCCCAATTTGGGTACTCAGTGGATGCATAATATCATCACATCGTTAGTATATTAGGTCAACTTGCTGAAGGCAGGGACCGATCTCTGTGTTTAACCAGTGTGGGTACCTGACAACTAGTAGGTAATAAATACTTGCTCAATAAATGAAAATAGTAATAATTTAAGAATTTACTATTAAATGAAGATTTTTAGAATTGGAACTATGCTATTAAGTCATCTTTTAATATACCTTTTAATGTTAAGCTATTCTAATTAGTATTATTTTTCTGAAATGTTAACCTTAAAAAATGTTAGAAAACATTTAGTTGAAGTACAGCACATATGTGCAGAAAATACCTGTATCATAATGTACAGCCCAATGAGTTATTACCTGATGAGTGAGCACTCATCCCCAAATCAAGAAACAGAACCTTACCAGCTCTTCAGAAACCTGCCACATGCCCGCACCCAAACACTATCTCCTTTTTTTCCTGCCCCTAAAATAAACACTATTCTGATTTCTAACACCATGGACCACCCTGTCTGATTGGGAAAATAGCAAAAATGGAATTGATACAGCATATACCTTTTGTGTCCAACTTCTTTGGCTCAGCTTTTTATATGTGAGATTCATACACATTTTAAAAATGATTTGTCTCTGAGCATGGGTGATAGAGTACACAAGGGTATTTCGTGTAAAATTCTTTATATTTCCTGTATATTTGAAATATCTGCTAATTCCTTCCAAAGCAGCATGGCTAGGACATAGCAGGTGTTGTCTTCATGAATTCACAGTGAAGTCAGAAGGGGCTAAATTACTTAAGATCTTACAGGTTAGGCTAAGTTTTAGTGACTTTGTCCTTTCCCAAGAGGAAATGCCGTTGAGTTTTGAGCAGGAAAATGACATATCTGATTTAATTTTAGGTGGAACTATGTAAATGCTTTGTGGACAATGGATTGGAGGATTGAAAAAAGTAGAAACAAAAATTAGGAGGTCTTTGCCATGGGTTTGGTAAGAGAAGACAGTGGGTCAAGTGAAAGCACCCGGTACAGAGCATGACGCCCAGAGTGATGGGTGCTGTATCGCTTTTATTGTTCTGGTAATGTCTGAGATGCAGTTTTTCTTCCTTCCCTGAGTCAGACCCACCCCAAGTGTATTTCACTCAAGTCCAATGAGCATGTTATTTTCTTAAAGTCTCATCTCTTCTAAATGTAAGTTTTCAAGCCCACAGCATCTTCTCTCTCACTTTGTAAATTTAGTCTCTCTTCTCACGGCATCTCTGTGCGGTTCTGGGCCAGTCTCTCTCATTTACTTTGACCACAGAAACTCCTCCCTGCCCCTGTCTTCCTGCTCTCCCCTTCTGCAGCGCCCTCCTTCTTCCCCCTCCCGTCCCACGTGCACCTTAGCTGTTGAGATCTGGTTCAGAACTTATCTGCCCCAAGCTATGACCACCTTCTTCACTCAAAAGTGATTTTCTTTGCTTTCCGTATACTTTGGAAAACATCACTCCAAATATGTTGACTTTCAGCCCGTTGCTCCCATCCTTCCTGAACCTCTCTCTTGTCCTGACAGCTGGGTCCACCAAACCCTCTAACCTGTACCCCCCGTTTACCCCTGTTTCTGCGCAAGTTCCAGAACTGACCATATTGGAAAAAAAATTATTAAAGTGCCCCAGTGTCAGGCGGGCAGGCATGCTTCCTGTGCTCCTCTTCTGACACTTTCAACCCAGGTATCAGATCCCTAGCCCTGAACACTGTGACCACAGGGTCCTGCAGTGACCACTTGTTGCAGCCCTGAGCAGGGCTTAGATGCTTACTTACATATAAGCCGTCATCTGTGCGCTGGTGTTTAGTCTCTGATAAGCTGAAGGTCCCTGTGAGTTGCTGGTTAGCATCTCGTTGGTTCCCTCTTCTTGTCCAGGAGGGCTTGCAGTTTTACTTTGTTCTTTTAAGGCCCTGCATCTGATGACTGGGTCTTTCCCAGGAACTTCAGCTCCAGGGGTTTGGGCCCTGTTGACTCCTGGCAGACCTTGACAAAGCCTGCAAAACCGCAGAGCTCTCAACAGATTTCTGTACTGGAGGAACCTGTTGGAAGGTTAAACTTCTCCAGTGTGGACACTTGAGTTCTAATCATGCATCTGCCTAAATCCTGGTCGGGGATTGTAGAGTTTGCATGACTGGAAGGCTGGCAGCCTTGACTGGATTTGTAGGCCCTTTCTATTATTTGGAAATAGACCCTTGTCTCTACTGCCCCCGCGGTATTCTGCCTCACCCTCAGCGCCACCTTGCTGACATCCAGGCCTTCCTGATACCTCCTGAGATAAGTCACTAGCATCTTTATTCTTTTTCACTATTGTTTAATCTCTTTGATTCACTTCTAAATATTTTTCACTCCACTCCCTCTACCTCACTGCTATTAATATTAATCTTTTTTCCTAACAGCTTTATTGAGATGTAATTCACATTATAAGATTTACTCATTTAAATGAACAATTTACCTCTCCCCATTATTCTTAACGTAAGTGTACAATAATTGCAGAACGGCCTTAATTAAATGGTTGTTGGATATATGTCTAGAGCAACGTCAGATTCACACACTAAGCTTGGGACTCATTTTACATGTCTTTAAGGTTTCATGGTTCATCAAGGACATGGGGATAAACTTAACTTTTTAGAGTTGTCAGAGGAGTCAGAGGAGTGCACCCACTTGTAAAGCTGCATTTCTTCAGACGAAGTGTCAGTAATACTCCTAGAAAGGACTTCGGCAGGTGTTAAGCCCCATTTAGGAGGCTGCAGCGACATATTGCAACAACAGGTGGTGCTATGGTGCTATTTTCTCACTCTTTCTCTCCCACCATTCATTCCCTCCCTGCCTCCCTTCCTTTTTTCCACCCATTAAAAATACTAATAGGACTTAAGTATAACTCCAGTGAGTCACTTTTGTCTTTTAAGAAGTAGATTTTTAAAAAAATCTTGGATAGTGAGAGCCATGATTGTAGTGCAAAAATAATTAAGACGTGCTGCTTGAGAGTAGAATTTTATTTATTTCATATATCTTTCTAGAAAACAGAACCTAGGTCAATGGGTTGAAGTTACTGACTCAACATAGGGAAGAATGATCTAGCAAGAGAGTCAACCCAGAAAGGAATACTTAACCCCAGAAAACAGACGCGCTTCCAGCCCATGGCAGAGAGGCTGGAATAGGAGTTCCCCTTCATTTGCTGGCATTTGGCCTGAATGTCTAGAACCCTCTTAACTCAAACATCAATTACACACATCTATAAAGCAGAGCTTTTCCCACAAAAACCACAACTACTGTTTAAACGAACTTTCACATTTATAATTGAAGGTAAAATATTACATGCATTGTGAACTGTAATAAGGTTGGAAGTAAATTCTGACAGATCAAGTGCTTGCCTGTTTCATTAATTGCCATATAAATCCCCACTGCCCAGAAGAATATCTGATATGTAGTATGTTCTCAATAATTCAATTTATTTGATGGCTGAATAAAAATCTTCAATATTCTATCAATAAAAAATACATTTGACATTTTCAAGTAGACTTAGAATGGAATCTAGCATAATGTGAAATTAGAAAAAAAAAAAATCACTGATACAGATCAAGCAGTTGTTTGTTTCCATTTTGAGTAGTACTCATTATTGTTGGTCCAAGATGTTACCTAAATAATATTTCATAATTTTAAATTTGTTGAAATAACATTCTGTCATAGATTTGGGGAACTGAATTGATTTAAAAAAACATCCCTTTATGAAAATCACATAAGAAAATATGAAATTTTCCTTTTTTTCTCTTCTATATTTAATGATTTTATGCAAAGCACTAATTGAATAAATGCCAATTCTGAAAGAGCTTTTGAAAATTTCTTTGCCTGTTTGTGTGTTTTATAATGATTTTTCATGCACTTAAATTAATTGAATAATACAAATTATCACTAACCACTATATTTTTAAACCTCTTGTCTGGCTTGCTGTTTTTGATGTTAAACAATAAAAATAATGAACTAAAATAATACCTTTAACTAAAAATTGCCTCAAATCAGAGATTAGGAGTGGTCCTACTGGTCTCACTAATCAGTGGACTGAACATAATTTAATTGTAAGACTATGGTGTAATTTAATCCAAGGGGTTTTTGTGTGTGGTTAAAAATATAAAATAATTTGACAGAGCATTAATAGGAGAATTTGAAAGAGACCAATTTAGATTGGTTCCCTGTCCTGACTATTGTTAATAATGTTTCAGTGAACATTGGGGTGCATATGTCTTTTTGAATTATGGTTTTCTCTGGATATATACCCAGTATTGCTGGATTGCTGAGTCATACGATAGTTCTATTTTTAGATTTTTAAGGAACCTTCATTCTGTTCTCCTTAGTGGCTGTATCAATTTATATTCCCGCCAACAGTGCAAGAGAGTTAGGAAAAATCCAGTTAGAACTTAACCTAAAAATGGTGAATACATTTAAAAGAAGACTTTTGAAAGGGTTAAACTGTGTGCACATGTGTGTGAATGCACACACACACATTTTTTTCCCCTAAATATTTCAGGGAATTCCATCACTTTTTTTTTTTTAACAACATTTTCTAAGTTAGTGCTTCTCCGACTTTGGTATGCATTAAAGTCATCTCAGAGTACAATCCCCTCTTTAGATTTAGTCAGTCAGGTGTGAGGCCCGGGAGTAAGCATTCCCAAGAAGACATTCCATTCCTTTGCAACTCTGGAACTTGTTTTATTTTCTTCCTTCTGTTCTCAAAATGAGAGACACAGACTCTCCAATGGACTGTCTGCCTTTCTTCATCCTGAGCTGGGACATATGAGTGGCTACTAGCCTGAAAGATAGTAGGAGGTTCTGATCAGGATGATTAAACTGCTTTTGTCAGTTCTCCTCTTGGGGACTAAATTTTTTTCAATTGAAAATTGGTAGGGTTAGAATAGATGGCCTACATGTTATTGAGATTTATTAAATTAGATGAATCTCTAGCTAGTCAATTAGCATGAGTGATATATGTGTCATCAGTTCACTCAGTCGTGTCTGAGTCTTTGCGACCCCATGGACTGCAGCATGCCAGGCTCCCCTCTCCATCACCAACATCCAGAGTCTACTAAAACTCATGTCCATTGAGTCAGTGATGCCATCCAACCATCTCATCCTCTGTCATCTCCTTCTCCTCCTGCCTTCAATCTTTCCCAGCGTCAGGGTCTTTTCCAATGAGTCAGTTCTTCACATCAGGTGGCCAATGTATTGGAGTTTCAGCTTCAGCATCAGTCCTTCCAATGAATATTCAGGACTGATTTCCTTTAGGATGGACTGGTTGGATCTCCTTGCAGTCCAAGGGACTCTCAAAGAGTCTTCACCAACACCACAGTTCAAAATTAATTCTTCGGCACTCAGCTTTCTTTATAGTCCAACTCTCACATCCATACATGACTACTGGAAAAACCATAGTTTTGACTAGATGTCATAAAAGAACAAAATTTTGAATAATTTTTTGATTACTTACTGTATGAGTCATTTAAAAAAAAACTTAGGTTATTCAAATACCATTCTTCACCAAGAACTTTCTGTGCCACTTTTGTGAAGATCTCTTGGGATGTATGTGTTAGATACTAATCGTTAACTTCTAAACTGAGTTATTTCTAGGCTCCAGCCTACTGCCATTTAGATTTTGCTGACTCACTGTGACATTTCTACCTCGGTAAATCAGAGGCGGCTTCAGCCATTAAACATGAAGATGTTGGAAGATCCTTGTTTAATCAAGTTCCCTTTAACTAAATTTTCTAGTGCCCCTCTGAAAGAAGGAAGATTTCCATGAATACATTAGCAATTATTTGTATGTCATCTTTGCCAGCTCTCAGAGAAGGAGTGTTCAGGAGAGACATATTTTTCTGGAAGCTGAGGGAGGAGGATTGGAAAGTTTTAGAGCAAGGGAGGAGAGTCTGAAAAGGCCAAAGTCTAGGGAGCAGAGGGTTATGCACATATAAGGAGGAGGTGCCCCCAAGGGGAGGAAGCTGGTGATGCTCAGTTGGAAAGAAAGCAATGGCAAATATCAAATTTTTATCATGGCCCTGAAGTCAGAAGAAAGGGTAAATGAGGGATGTTGCTAAAAGTAAAGGGAATGTAACATGACCTATAACTTGAGAATTGTTTTTTTTCTTTTTGGAGGGCCAGAAGGAAGTAGCTCCCAAAGGTTTCTTGTATTAACCAGTACCTTACTTTTTCATCTAAGGTGGATCCCATACTGGGTAAAGTGAAAGTGAAAGTTGCTCCATTGTGTCCAACTCTTTGCGACCCCATGGACTACACAGTCCTTGGAATTCTCCAGGCTAGAATACTGGAGTGGGTAGCCTTTCCCTTCTCCAGGGGATCTTCCCAACCAAGGGATTGAATCCAGGTCTCCTGCATCACAGGCAGATTCTTTACCAGCTGAGCCACAAGGGAAGTCCCCATACTGGGGAATGATAGTTTATTGCTTAATTTAGTTCATAGGTGCACTGATCCATCATAGTTGATAACATGGTAGCATCAGTCAACTTGATTATTTCTCAAAATTCCAGGTATAAATACCACTGTTCAAATTGAAAAATCGTTCCTGGAGTTAAGTGTGTGGTGATCAACGTTTGAGGATGGATAAAGAGCATAAAAAATATACCATGACCATTGAACCCCCTGGAAAACAGCCATGGAGTATTTTCCATTTTGACAGCTTGCTTATGTGAGTCTTATCCTCAGTCACTACAGAAAATTCTACTAATTTTTGTAATCTTCAAAAAAAAAAGAATGAATACTTCTAGTTATTGCAGAACTCACTGTCAATCACAAGTCTTGTATTTTTATTCATACAGTATGTGTGAAATAAAACTGTAAAGTCTCAACTAGGGAGAGCTGAGGCCATGTGTAAGTAGGGGTGATTTTTAAAAGGAAGAAGCAAGAGGATTTTCTCCTTGCTTACAAAGGTAAAATAAAACATTTCTTTTTCAGAGATGAAAGTAATTTTAGATACCATTTAATCCTATCCAATCTCTTCATTTATTGACTGAAAAAATTATTCAGGAAAGTTGAAACTTTTGCTGGAATTTATACAGCTACTAGGGCTTCCCAGGTGGCTTACATGGTAAGGAATTTGTCTGCCAATACAGGAGACACGGGTTTGATCCATGAGTTGGGAAGATTCCCTGGAGGAGGAAATGGCAACCCATTCCGGTATTCTTGCCTAGGAAATCCCATGAACAGAGGAGA
Source organism: Cervus canadensis (assembly GCF_019320065.1). NCBI lineage: Eukaryota > Metazoa > Chordata > Mammalia > Artiodactyla > Cervidae > Cervus > Cervus canadensis. The sequence goes on from NC_057408.1 coordinate 9,368,618, forward strand.
CTGGTGCGCTACGGTCCACGAGGTCACAAAGAGTTGGACACGACTGAGCGTGAACACATACAGCTACTAATTGTCTAATATGGGACTAGTACTAGGCAAGGTAGGAAACTTCTACTAAAAAGAGTTTAAAAAGAAACTTCTACTAGATCTCATAATTATAAGACTGATACCCAAGAATGCTTAATACAAAATCCTATTCTTTTCATGCTATCATGTTGCTTGTCTACTAAATAATAACAAAAAAGATTTGTTGCAGCATCATGATAATCATCAATGTAAACATGATCACAAGCATTTTATAGCATTTACTAAGTGCCGGGAGTGGTAGAAGCATTTTACCCATGCTATCTCATTTGGGTTCCACGATAACCCTGTGAGACAAGGGCTGTCTTTATTCCTATTTTATAGATGAAGACTCTGCAAAGCAGAGTTGAGGTAACTTCTCCAATCAGGGGCAAAACCAGGTTGGAATCCGTGATGCTTCTGGCTTCAGACTGTGCCATCCAACCACCATGTATTCAGCCTCTCACTTGCATAGCACTTTATAATTTATAAAGCAGTTTCACCTCCATTAATCCTTATGCCAGTACCCTAAATCATGTGTTACTATTACTGTCATTTTATAGATGAGAATGTGAGCTCAGAGAGGATAAGCAATTTTCCAAGTGAAAATAGTGGGAAGCTTGCGGAAGCTGGTCTGTCTGAAAATTTTCATGCTGATGAATTCTATCTGAGCTGAAGATTATCAGAAGGTTGTGCAATAATTAAAATTCACATTGCTGCAAGGTTTCTAGGGACCTTGATTACTGGGGAGAATTTAGGGTATTAATGGACTTCCCTGGTGGCTCAGAGTTTAAAGAATCTGCCTGCAATGTGGGAGACCTGGGTTCGATCCCTGGATTGGGAAGATCCCCTGGAGAGGGGAATGGCTACCCACTCCAGTATTCTTGCCTGGAGAATTCCACGGACAGAGGGGCCTGATGGGCTACAGTCCACAGGGTCACAAACAGTTGGACACGACTGAGTGACTTTCACTTCACTAGGGTATTAACAGTTTCAGAAAGGAAATTCTAACCATAAGAATTTTAGGGGTACTTACTTGTATTTAATACTATGCAGTCAGCAACCTACCTGCAAACTCATCTCTATCTGGGGATATGGGAATAGGTGTTGAGTTTTTAGTAACTTTTTTTTAATCATTTAAAGATTCAGACCTAAGAATAAAAATGAGTGATAATTATGTACATATTTCTTTCCTCCAATCACAAGGAAAGCATAATACCAAACCTTTCCCAGGATGAAAATGTAGAATATAACAATATTTATTATGAAAAGATAATAAATAGTAATGACTCCTACACATTTCCTTGATGAAAATTACATATAAGTGACAAAGTACAAATATGAATACAGATTACAAAGACATGACAAGCTCTTTACTTTTCTTGGAATAGTTGGTTTCATTCTTACTATTTTTATTTAAATTCTTTTAAGTGACATAAAATATGTCCAGTTTCTAGCCTTTGTGGAAAATTTTCCTCATTTGTCTCTTTTGCATGTCTCTTGTGTGTGTTGAGTTGCTCAGTCGTGTCTGACTCTTTGTGACCCCATGGACTGTAGCTACCAGGCCTCCTCTGTCCATGAGATTCTCCAGCAAGAATACTGGAGTGGGTTGCCATGCCCTCCTCCAGGGGATCTTCCCAACCCAGAGATCAAACCAGTGTCTTCTGCATCTCCTGCATTGCAGGCAATAAAGGTCAGTAATACTGCCCCCGTTATTATCCATATACTTCTGAATGTGGGGGAACCTACAATAATCATCCCTGGAACAACCTCACTGCCTACTTTTCAGCCTACAGTGACCAGAACAACTACTATGATCACAGCAAAGGTACCTACAACCATCACAGCTTCAACTGAAGCTATTACCATAAAGCCCCCTTCCACCATGTCACCTGAAACCACAACCAACACAGTTTCAACTGAACCTACAACCCAATTGCCACAACCTCCACTTCAACTGAAGCTGCTACTGGAATGGAAACAACCACCGGCATTTCAACTGAGCCAGCTACCGTGATGGGTACTACCACCTATCTGAGAGAACTTAGCACTTTGATTGAGCATAATACCACCACAAAAACCATAGCCATGTCAGCAGAAGTTATACCCAGCATTACTCCAACAAGCCTTGTAACAATAACTACTTCAACAGAACATACAATTCCTGTGCCTACAACCATCACAACCTCTTCTACACCCATCACAACAGCCATCCTGACTTCTAGTAAATCTACAAACATCACCTCTTCAGTCGATCCCAAAACCCATTAACTACAGATACTTCAACTAAACTTTTGACTACAAAAGAAATGATCACTTCCACTGAATCTGAAAAGACGACAGTTTCTACTGAACCTACTACTATTACAAATATAACAACCTCTCCATTTGAAATTATGATAAATGCAATCAATACCACCTCATTCATTGAGGCTGCAAGTACTACAATTTCTACTGAACCTATTACACTTAGAGATATAATAACCACTCCAGCTGAAACTACAAATATAATAACTCAAGTTTCTGCTTCTACTAAACTCTCCACCACAGCACCAACTATTCTTGAACTGAACCTAAACCTCTACCACTGTGTCTCCAACCAAAAAAGTCACTCTCATTTAAATTTAATTTCTGAGTACCACTAAATGTACAGATAAAAAAGCAAGAACCAAAACTTCATTCATAAACACTCATAACTTTTTTCAGAAGCTACACATTAAAAAAAAAAACACCTCAGCAGAATTTATAACACTTCAAATAAGTCTATAACCCAATGGCTTTAACCACTTCAATCACAATGGGATCTACTACTTCAGCTGAGTTTATAGGCACCAGTCACCTATTACCAAGACAGCCATCACCCCACTTCCACTTTATCTCAACTCCTCTATAGCCAGCACTCAAAGTAAACCTGTAATTTGTACAACTTTGCATTTGCAACTACTGTTCAGCCATTGCTACATATTCAGTGAAACTCATCTCTCTCACAATACAGTCACCTCAATATCATATATTCATTCTGCCCCACATTGACCACTAATGGGGTTAATTGAGATGACAACAACTAACATCCAAGTAACAAAGGCTACGGCTACCAAAGCTACCATTGCTTCTAATGAGCCAACAAGCACAGGAGGCTATCTTCACTGTTTCAGCGGAATCAAAAAGCACAATATGTTCTACGTATTTTACTACCACAAAGACACCATAATAATTTCAGTTGAAGTTATGACCACCATTACTGTCACTGAAATTTTCGACCATAACAAAACCAACACAACAATGGAAATGTCAGCTGCCACAAGAAATGATGCGGTACATTTGTCTGAACTTGTGGGAGTAATTTGGATTGTTGTGGGATCAAATGATGTGATGTTTTTCAGTTGAGCCTAAAACCACAACTACAACCACCATATTGGGTTGATGGACTACCATAACTGTTCCCAGCATTACTTTAAAAAGAAAACAGAAAAACATGGCAACAACACAGTGATCTTTTCATAGCAAAAGAATCTTTAGTTATTTTCTCTAACTATCCCATTATTTAGTACCCCCTACCATCTCTCATATTAAATTTACATCTATAACCATTGTAGGTGATTCTCTAGCCAAGAGCAATACTTCACTGGAAGTTCATCACCCTCTCAAGCACAAAAGACAACCATTTAGCCTATTACTATTCCATCGCTGTAATTACATAAAACCCACACTGTCTTCCACTCTTACTAGATCACCATTTTGTAATAACTGAACTTTTAATTTAAAAAAATTATCAGTTTTCCTAAAAGCTTTAGATCATGTATATAAAAGTGAATAAAAGTGAACCTAATTTGTTATTTAAAAAGCCTTCTCTAAGAAATGTATGATAAAAATCTCATAGTAAAATTACTATTAATATCTGTAGTTAAGTACCAATGTATCAAAAGGATGAACATTAAATGTAGATGTTAAATAAACCTATATAGGATAGTTTTAATTATTATATTTTGTTTCCTATGTATGCAATACAAAAATGTGGTTATTTTTCTCCTCAAATGGTTTTGTCTTTAGCATATTGGTTGCTATTAACATTACTTTGTTTGTTTTTGCTATTCCAAATGGAAGCACTACCTAAATACTGAAGAAGATCCCAAGGAAGAAAATAACTATCCAGGAGTATTAATAAAATTATTAATTTGGACTTTGTTTATAATTTCTAATTGATGAAATTTAAATTGGTGCTTACAATGACCAGGCTCCATTGGAAATTTCTGAAGCAAAATCAGTGAGGGAGCCAGAAATATATCTTTTACAAATCAGTAGACATTGAAAAATTATTTTAATAGTTAGTTATTAAAACCATCTTAGTCTGGTCAGGCTTGCAATAATGTAATACCATAGACCGAGTGACTTATAAACAACAGAAATTTATTTCTCATAGTGGAAAGTCTGAGAAGTCCAAGATTAAGAATCCCGCAGATTTAGTATCTAGTGAGAGTTTCCTGGTTCATCAATAGCTGCCTTTTCTCTGTGGCTTCATATCGTGAGAGGGGAAGGCAGTTTTGGGATCTCTTATAAGGACACTCACCCTATTCATGAGGGCTTCACCATTATAACCTAATTACCTTACAAAGCCTTTACCTCCAAATTCCATAATATTCAGGTTAGTATTTAACATATAAATTTGGGGGACACAAATATTCAGTCTGTTTTACACACTATAAAAAATGGCAGCTTTATTCAAACCCATAAAGAATTTTATATTTATTTATTTGCTATTTATTTATCTGCTATTTATTATATGATTACATTCTGGCAGGGGTGAGGAGGGAATATTTTGCTTACCAAATAGGAAAGAAAGGATGTATGTTTAAGCAAAAAATTCTAAATAAAAATTTCAATATGGCCATGCTAATTAATATGGTGGGAATGCAAACTAGTACAGCCGCTATGGAAAACAGTGTGGAGATTTCTTAAAAAACTGGACATAGAACTGCCATATGACCCAGCAATCCCACTTCTGGGCATACACACTGAGGAAACCAGATCTGAAAGAGACACGTGCACCCCAATGTTCATCGAAGCACTGTTTATAATAGCCAGGACATGGAAGCAACCTAGATGCCCATCAGCAGATGAATGGATAAGGAAGCTGTGGTACATATACACCATGGAATATTACTCAGCCGTTAAAAAGAATTCATTTGAACCAGTTCTAATGAGATGGATGAAGCTGGAGCCCATTATACAGAGTGAAGTAAGCCAGAAAGATAAAGAACATTACAGCATACTAACACATATATATGGAATTTAGAAAGGTGATAACGATAACCCTATATGCAAAACAGAAAAAGAGACACAGAAATACAGAACAGACTTTTGAACTCTGTGGGAGAAGGTGAGGGTGGGATGTTTTCAAAAGAACAGCATGTATACTATCTATGGTGAAACAGATCACCAGCCCAGGTGGGATGCATGAGACAAGTGCTCGGGCCTGGTGCACTGGGAAGACCCAGAGGAATCAGGTGGAGAGGGAGGTGGGAGGGGGGATCGGGATTGGGAATACATGTAAATCCATGGCTGATTCATATCAATGTATGACAAAACCCACTGGAAAAAAATAATAATAATTAAAAAAAAAAAAGAAATAATTTTAAAATGACAGCAATAGAAATATTATTTCTACCATAAATTCTACATACTTGAAATAATTGCATTTGAATACTTTAATTTGGATTTTATTTACACGAATTGAAATTTCTTTCTTTTCAAATCATTTCAGTTAAACACACACACACACATACACACACACACTTACTTTTTTAAATGGTAGTAAGATTTTTTTTTCCACTTTGTGGTGTAGTAGGTGCACAATAAATATCTGTTGCGTAAATACCTGCCTACATAAATAGATAAATAGGGCTTCCCTTGGCAGCTCAGATGGTAAACAATCCAGCTACAATGCAGGAGACCCAGGTTCGATTGCTGGGTTGGGACAATCCCTTGGAGAAGAATACCCACTCCAGTATTCTTGCCTGGAGAATTCCAAGGCCGAGAAGCCTGATGGGCTTCAGTCCATGTATGGATAAACGTTAATTGACTTGTGTGTTAGTTTTCTAGTACTTCCAAATTGCCAAAAATTTAAGGACTTAAAATGCAATTTTGCTATTTTTAAAATAAAATAGAAATAATAACAATCATTATCTCTGGGGAGAGTCTGTTTTTTTTTTTTGCCTTACTCAGCTTCTTGACAATGCCAGCAGTCCTTGACCCATGGCTCCTTCTTTTACAATACTTCAACCCCTGCTTTTGTCATCACTGATGGCATCAGAGTGTCATCACTCTCTCTTTTACTGATCTTCTTGCTTTTATAAGTGACACTTAAGAAGTTACTTTTATAAGTAACTTGTGGTTACATTTGGTTCATCTTGATTATTCAAGATGATTTCCCATCTCAAGATTTTTAATTTAATTCCATCTGCAAAGTCTCTTTTGCCAAGTAAGATAACATGGGGATTAAGATGTATACATTTGGGAGGGCATTATTCAGACTAACATTGTTCATTTGCTGGCCCCCTCCCAAAGATTCTTATCCATCCAAATATAAAATACATTCCCTCCATCCCAAACTTTCAGTCTCAATCCCTTAAAGCATCAGCTCAAGTCCAAAATATCATCTAAGCTTCATGAACCTAAAAATCCCCAATTTCATCATCTAAGCCATCTTAAAATAAGTCACGGATAAAGCTCTGAATATAATCCATTCTGAGACAAAATAGCTTTTCATCTGTGGACCTGTTAAACTAGAAGACAAGTTATCTCCTTCTAAAGTACAATGGTGAGCCGGGCATAAGATAGCATTTATAGATAGCCCCATTCCAAAAAAGAGAAAATGAAAGAAAAAAGTAGCCACTGATTCCAAGCAATTTGGAGATTCAGACAGAAAAACACCATTAGATTTCAAGGCCTGGAAATACCCCTTTGGCTTGAGGCTCCACCTTCTGGATCTGCTGTCTCACCCTTTTGCTTGAAAAGCAGTCATTTTCCCTTTTTCTTGAAAAGTAGCGTATGTTTGCAGCTGAATAGTGTTGTCAGCCTGTTTCCTGCCTGAAGAATTTTGAGAGTCCAAGTAACTTCTTTTATTTCATCCTGTCTCTTTCCTGTGCGTTCCAAGCTGGCAGTGTTTCTGCTGGTATAGAATTCTCGTGGTCCTCTGTATATGTCACTTCATTAGACAAGCGATTCCTCCACAGATCTTTCCTAAAAAAAAAAATCCCATCTCTATTCCTGGCTTCTGCTGAGATGATTGAGAGAATCCATGCATCGCAAGTTCTTCAGAGAGCTGTCTGTATGATTGAATACTCTGACTTTCTCTTCTTCCAAAGCCCCAGTAAAAGGTTGTCCAACTATACTCCTGGCTGTTTCTAGCATGCTTTCCTAACAGTTACTCCCCTATTTTTAGCATCTTCTGCAATCTGGACAGGCTGAGAATTTCCCAAATCATCAACTCCTCATTTTTTTCTTTTCTTTTTTTTAATGCTTAACAGTTCTTCCTTAAATTTCTGTTTCCTCTTGCATTTTACTATAAATAATAAGGACAAACCAGTTCACACCTTCAACATTCTGCTTGGAAATCTCTTCCGCTAAATGTCCAAGTTCATTGCTTACAAGTCTGCTTTCCACATATATAAATTGTGAAGGATACCATTCAGCTAAGTTCATGCCACCTTAACAAGGATCCAATTTCTGTTCCGTTTCAGCAGCGTTCTTCTCGTTTTCACCTGAGCCCTCACCAGCAGCTCTTTTGACATCCATTTTCCTATCAACAGTCTGTTTCTGATAATTCAGTTATTCTCTAAGACAAATAGGTCTCCTCTATCACGCTTCTGAAACTGCAATAGCAGAGTTATTAGCATTCATAGAGATGGATGTTAACCATACATCATCTGAAATCTGTTCAAGGCAATCTCAGTCTCTTGTATCATGCCCCTCAAAATTTTTTCCAACCTCTTTTCATTGCTTAATTCCAAAGCAACTTCTACTTATTTAGGAATTTGTTATCACAGTACTCCACTTCCAGGACTCAATATCTGTATTAGTTTTCTGTTGCTGCTGTAACTACCATAAACTTCATGGTTTAAAGCAACACAGATTTATTGAAGTACAATTTTAGAAGTTAGAACTCCTGAATGGGTGAATCAATGTATAGCTTTCTCACTCCACAATAAGTGAATACATGTGTTTCTCAAACTCATAGGGAACACATGCAAAAATTGACCACATTTAAAACAATTCTCAATAAATCTCAGAATTCATATTATTCCAGTCATTTTCTCTTATCGTAAACAATTAAGGTAGAAGCAAAATTTAAAAGTTAACTAGAAGAGCCCTAACACTGGAGAATATTTAAACAATTTCAAAATAAATTATGAGTCAAATAAAAAACAGAAATTAGAAGATTCTAAGATCTGTATGGTAATGAAAATATGATATTTCCTCCAAATGAATTTGGAAGAAAATTTATACTATTTTTAAGTTTATACTGAAAAGTATAAATGCTGAAAGTTAATGAGCTAACATTATCTTAAAATTATAAATAAAAATATCAATAGAATAAAGTATAAGTGTAATTTTTTGGTTTCCCTCTTTTTAAATTAAATTTTCAATAAATTTTATACATGTATGTGTATATTAGATTGAGCTTCCCAGGTGGCACAGTGGTAAAGAATCCATCTACCAATGCAAGGAGACATAAGCGATGTGGTTTCAATCGCTGGGTCGGGAAGATTCCCCTGGAGGAGGAAATGGCAACTTGCCTCAGTATTCTTGCCAGGAAAACTCCACGGACAGAGGAGCCTGGCAAGCTACAGCACATTGGGTCTCAAAGAGTTGGACACGACCGAGACAGCACACACACACATACCTAGATTAATATATACAACATGTCCATCACCCTAGAAATTCCTTATTCCTATTACCGATGCCCCATTTCCACAGAGGTAATTATCATTTGGAATTCTCTCACCATAGATTAATTTTAACTGTCTTTTATTCAGATAAATGTAATTTCATAGTATATATGCTTTTGAACATGGCTTATTTCAATCAACAAAGTTTCCATGCCTTGTATCAGTGGGTAAGTATGTTTAACTTCAGTTATCCAAATATAATTTCACAGTATTTTCCTGTTTCGTTTGCCTTTTCTACATAAAATATCAAAAGTCTCAAGCTGTCATTTAACTTCTATTTTCCTGGGATTATTTGACAGACAGCATTTCTCTCTGCTATTTACTCAGACAGGCCTATTTCTATTGACAACAATCTCTATCCTTCTGTTTGAGGCTTTCCCTTTCTACTTGTCTATGAAAACTTCCTTCTCCTCCACTAGCCTTGCCCATCATGATCTTTTAGAGCTGGACCAGAATGTAGGGAACTTTCCTGGTGATCTGTGGTTAAGACTTCACCTTCCAACACAGGGAGTGCAGTTTCCATCCCTGGTCAAGGGGCTAAGGTCCCACATGTCTTGTGCCAAAAAAACCAAGATATCAACCAGAAGCAATATTGCAACACATTCAATACAGATTTTAATAATGGTCCACATCAAAAAAAATCTTTAAAATCTTAAAAATATTATTTTTAATCACAATACATGGTTTTACATGATAACACAAATTTTTAAAGGTTTGCTTTTATATTTTCTTTGGAACTTAATAATTGGGTCATGTATGTAGGATTTTGAGGGTGGGAATTAAAAGTTTCTGCAGAAGTAATAGAATGACGTTAAATAGAATACATATTAAAAAGCAGAGACATTACTTTGCCAACAAAGGTCCGTTTAGTCAAGGTTATGGTTTTTCCAGTGGTCACGTATGGATGTGAGAGTTGGACTATAAAGAAAGCTGAGCGCAGAAGAATTGATGCTTTTGAACTGTGGTGTTGGAGAAGACTCTTGAGAGTCCCTTGGACTGCAAGGAGATCCAACCAGTCTATCCTAAAGGAGATCAGTCCTGAATATTCATTGGAGGGACTGATGTTGAAGCTGAAACTCCAATACTTTGGCCACCTGATGCGAAGAGCTGACTCATTTGGAAAAGACCCTGATGCTGGGAGGGATTGGGGGCAGGAGGAGAAGGGGATGACAGAGGATGAGATGGCTGGATGGCATCACCGACTCGATGGACATGAGTTTGGATAAACTCTGGGAGTTGGTGATGGACAGGGAGGCCTGGCGTGCTGCAGTTCATGGGGTTGCAAAGAGTCGGACACGACTGAGCGACTGAACTGAACTGAACTGAAGTGAATAGAATGATGTACCACTTTTCAGGCTCCTGGATGACACAGAGGTACAATCACATGCTTATGGGATCTTGTTTTGCTCTATGTTTATGGTTTGTTGTTGTTCAGTCCCTCAGTCATATCTGACCCCTTTGTGACCCCATTGACTGCAGCATGTCAGGCTTCCCCGTCCTTCACCATCTCCCGGAACTTGCTGAAACTCATGTCCATTGAGTCGGTGATGTTTATGGTACCCCAGTGCCAAATTAAGATGTGGATCTCAATATCATAGAAGGCAGCGCTTTAGGCTGCTCTTGAGGTTTGCTGTATGGAGTTGATCCATGGTCTTCTCACCTAGCCTCCTGCTGTTCCACCGTCCTTAGGGTGTTGTCCTTAAACAGAGGACCTGAGATGATGTACCTCCACGTCCTCATTCCAGCTGTCAAGAAGTGAAAAAATAAAAGGGGGTATGTATGCCCCTCCTTTTTAAATGACTAACTTTGTTGCTGCTGACTTTACTCAGCTGATACCTCATTATGCAGAACTTAGTCATATGGTTGCACCTGGCATCAGAGGGGACTTGCCTGGGAAATCTCATGGACAGAGGAGCCTGGAGGGCTACGGTCCATGGGGTGGCAAAGAGTCGGACATGACTGGGCACAGCAGCGGTACTTTCAAAATGTGTAGCCAGATTTTAAAGACAATTCAGTTTAATTCCTATTCTATTTAAAATCCATACGTTTGGTTGGCTAATGATAACCTAGTTGCTTTCAGTTGAATTAAATTCAATGGTCATGTTCGTTACTATGGAAACTTTCACATCTTGTGGACCCCTTACAATCCCCTTGCCCAGAGGCCACACATGGCATCATGGGTTAGTTTTACTGCTGAGCAGACATCATGATTTCCTTGCTCCTTGGAACAAATACTTTCCTTATCTTTTCCATTTTTCCATGGCTTTTTCATGCTTTTTGTGTGCTAGAGCTGTTTCTCAGCCCTGGGACCATCCACATTGTGGGTTAAACAGTTCTTTGTTATTAGGGGATGTTTAACAGCATTCCTGATCTCTCAGTAGATGCCAACAGCAACCCCTCCTTATTCGTGTATACTCAGTCGTGTCTGACTCTTTGTGATTCCCTGGACTGCAGCCGGCTAGGCTCCTCTGTCCATGGGATTTCAAGGCAAGAATACTGGAAAGGTTTGCCATTTCCTTCTCCAGGGGATCTTCCCGACCAAGGGATTGAACCTGTGTCTCTCTCCCGTGTCTCCTGCATTGCAGACAGGTTCTTTACTGCTGAGTCACTGGGGAAGCCTCAACCCCCTCTTATTTGCAATAATTATAAGTGTCTCCCAACTTTGCCAAATGACTCCTAGAGGCTTTAAACTATGTTAATTTGCTTCCATTTGTTCCACTACAGTGAATATAATTGGTAAGGGAAAGGCAATTTATTAACTTGTCAGAGATTAACCTATAAATCAGAAATCTGATCTACTTTTGTACTATCTGTAAGCATAGTTGAAATTTTTACTCTGTGTGTTATTAATGTAAACTATCAGTGTTTTCTTGGGAATATATGACTATAATCATAATAATATGCAGTTGTAACCATGCATAACTTTAGCTACTTTTAAAAACATTTAAAAAAATTTGATGTCTAGATTTTGGTGTATAATTCATTGTTTTTTGAGGCCAATTCTAAAACTTTCATAACCCAAATAATTCTAATATCCTTGAAAATCAGAAATTAATCTTAAATATATGCTAAAGGTCCAATAAAGAAATAAGAAAACTTGGTTCATATAGACATCGTTTTGACAGATCCTTTTTAGGTACTGAAGAGCTAACCCTATATTTCAGTTCAGTTCAGTCACTCAGTCATGTACGACTCTTTGTGACCCCAAGGGCTGCAGCATGCCAGGCTTCCCTGTCCATCACCAACTTTTGGAGCTTGCTCAGACTCCTGTCCATCAAGTTGGTGATGCCATCCAGCCGTCTCATCCTCTGTCGTCCCCTTCTCCTCCTGCCTTCAATCTTTCCCAGCATCAGGGTCTTTTCAAATGAGTCAGTTCACATCAGGTAGCCAAAGTATTGGAGTTCCAGCTTTAGCATCAGTCCTTCCAATGAATATTCAGGACTGATTTCCTTTACAATTGACTGGTTTGATTTCCTTGTTTTAAGTTTGGTATTTGCCCTGGTGACAGAAAGAAATATGGAAACATTTTTCTCCACCCAGGAGACAGAATAAGGAAGAAAGCCATGTTGTTCAATAAATATTTGTTGAATGATGGAACAGTCATTCAACAAAGAAGAAGGCATTTTAAAAAAAGCATACAGATTGTAGTTCATATGAGTCTAAAACATGATCTCCAGGTGTTTCTGAATCTTCAGAACTGGATCTTCATAATGTTAAAATATTAAGATTAAAAGAGAGAAGTTGCCTTTAATAAGGCATTAGTCAATCAAGGTGATGGCTTTTCTAGAAAATAACAAAATTAGAAATGCTTCAAATCCTATAAAAAAACAAGCAGCATGGAGTAAGTCAAAAAGAGAAAGACGAATATCGTATATTAGCGCATATATGTGGAATCTAGAAAAACGGTTCAGATGAACCTACACACAGAGCAGGAGTAGGAAGTGGATGTAGAGGACGGACCTGAGGACCCCGTGGGGAAGAGGGGGTGGGATGACCCGAGAGGGCAGCCCTGATGTGTGTACACCGCCATGTGTAAATCAGAGAGCTGAGCTCAGCGCTGTAGGTTACCTAACAGACATTCGTGCATGCACAGTCGTGTCTGACTCATTTTGCGACCCCATGGACTCTAGCCCACCTGTCCATGGGATTTCCCAGGCAAGAACACTGGAGTGGGTTGCCATTTCCTTCTCCAGTAAATGCTTTTACTTCTCTTTAAAACAATATATGGAATTTTCCCCTTCTTCTAAGCCTATTTCATAAAAAGTAAACTTTCTAGCGTTTCTTTTACAGAATAAATATAACATATTTTGATATTAAAAAAGTTTTAAAGAGGAACATGACACCCAGTAGCCACCACTCAACTCAAGAAATTAAACATCACAGAATTCTTGTAGAGTCAGTGACAATTGGGGCGTGCTTGATAGGTGTCTTGAACCAGCTTTCTTAGGAATGAATTTCAAAGGAGGGGGCTCAGTCCTGAGGTACCCAGGAGTTTGCTAAGACCCAGCAGGACCAGGCTTGCTCTGGGATGAGTTGGAGGGAGCAGCAGTGGGTGGGGCCCGGTTATGCCCATCCCTGGCCCTCCCCGAGGCTCCAGGCACCCAGCGCATCCTCACCCCGCCCCTCAATCAGGCCCTGCACCCACTCCCCCAGTACCTGGCCGACTCCCCCTGCGTCCTTTTTTCCTCCCTGAGAAGCCCTACACTCCCCGCACCTGGGCCAGGCCCCTGACCAGTCTCCGAACCAGACGCACTGGCTTCCCTTCTGATGTTCAAAGAGCACATTTCCTGATGGAGGGGGCTTGGGGGGGAAGGGGCCAGAAAAACAAAACAAAATAAAAAAACATTTAAATTTTTTAAAATTAAAACTTAAATGAATTTTAGAGAAAGCGGGTCAGAGGCAGTGACCCGATAGACTCTGATGATGGATCGGACTTGTTTCAAGATGAGCGGCTGGAAGACTTTTTGACTTGGGTCTGCAGTAGCTTTGCAAGGCATGTAGACTGCTCTGTGGAGGCTCGGGGAGTGGCTGTCTGCTAACCAGTCACATGTTGTGCAGTATCGCTCTCAGTTGCAATTGCTGTGACTTGGTTGACATTAAACTTTTCCTTTTCTAGACCTTGATTCAAAAAAGTCTTGGTACTATCACATATATATATATATGTGTGTGTGTGTGAATATATATGCATACTTCTGTATATAAATATGGTACTTCTGCATATATATATATATATATAGTACTTCTGCATATATAATACTTCTGTCTATCTTTTATTAATTTGAAAGAAAAAAAAATCATCAGCTTTCTATTCTCACACACTCACCGTCTTCCCCTCTGAGACTGACTCAGTCTCCTCTTTTCCCTCTCTCCTCTGGACTCTCCTCACCCCCTGGTTTTTCCTCTTTGCTCAGTGACTTGATTCAGATCTGTGTTCCTGATGGCATATTCACCTCACCTTGGGCCCTTCTCTCTGAGTCCTCACCTCCAGGGAGAACTCTGATTTTGACTGATTATTGGACTGTGTAGTTGGGTGTACCAGATTCCAGCATTCACCCTATACTGTACCCTACCACTGCTTAGAGGCCCTTTAAGGAGGGTCTGAACTTAACTCTTGATGCAAAAAAAAAAAAAAAAAAGTCTTACCTTTTAGGTCTGAGAGCAAAGTGAACAATGAAAGACCTGGATCTGGTGGAGTTACTTAAAACGACTTTCTTGCTTGCAAATTCATCTACCGTTGAACAGAAGGAGATTGTAAGTACCATCTGGTCTTAACACATTATTTAACAGATGGGGAAAATATTGTTCTGGGAGGGCCACATTTCTGCAAGAATTCGCATGGCTAAGTTAGTGGTAGACTGAGCCCGTGTGCTCCGTTCTGTTGCAACATTCCAATCTGCCTGCACTTCATGCTTCTTCTTGGTTTTGATTCAGACCCAAGTGAAAATATGCCTATTCTGAATTGTGAGGGCAGCCATTCATTTTGCTCCTTCTCCAAGCTTTCTTTAGCCGAAGCCTAGACTACACTGTGGTACACGGTGACCTGGGGTGACCGCTGGGGCCTCTTGTGTCTCTGTTTTGTTGCTCACTATTTGGTTCTTCTTGGTTTTCAAGGAGCCTCCCCCTGAGATTCCCAAACTAGGATGTCCCTCCCTAGAACAGGGTCCCTATTTTCTACAGCGAGACATACACCATTCCTTCCAAAGATATCAGATGTGTGCTCGCCTCAACTTTTTCCTTGACCTCAGCCATGAAAGCCTGAGTGGCAACGAGCTTATCAGTCATCACAGATTTTAAAACTGAACAAGTACCAGGAATTGCACACATACCTTATATACATTATTATCTTATTTAGTCCTTACAATTATCCTTTGATATAGGTATACTCTTTCTTGTGAAGAAATAGAGGCTAGGGCATTAAGAAAATTGCCAGATATTAGCCTGTTCATAAGAGTCAGAGATAAAAATTCAACCCTTGATCTTTCGACTCCAGAGTTCTTAATCACTATGCTATATTGCTTCTGATAAAGACAAAGTAATTTAAAAAATAAAATCACATCCTCTTTTTAATTCTTTCCCTTAAGACTACTTCTTATTATTACTATTATCATATTATCCATCACTTTAGGGGTTATAAAAACCTAAAGACTCAGAGGAGCACATGTACATGTATGGCTGAATCCCTTCGCTGTTCACCTGAAACTAACACATTTTTAATCGTCTATACCTCAATGCTAAAACAATTTTTTTTTTTAAGAAACTTGCTTTGAATCTCAGAGGTTTTGGATTTAAACTCAAATTTGACTCCAGAGCTTGCATTCTTTATCTGTCCTGTTGCCAGTCCAATAATACTAATAAACAATATTTACAGCATCACCACCTCATCATCAATGTTAGAATCATCATCTCAGACTCTTATATGGCGTTAACTATATGGCAAGCTGTGTTCTAACCACTTTGTAAACATGATCTTATGTTTGCTTCATAAAAGCCCTGTTCTCCCATCATCCTAATTACCCAGCTGAGGATTTGCAGGGTCAGGGCCTTTAATTAAATGGCCCAAGCTCACACAGCAGTCTAGCTCTGGCATCCAGCTTCTCACTTCTGTCTTGCATTTGCACAGTATTTCGTAAGTTGCAAAACCTTTTTATTTGCACCAATCCTTCTCTGAGTCTTATAAGTCAAGTGTCTTTATTTCCAGCATCTCACAAATAAGAAAATAGATACTCAGAAAGGATAAGCAATTCTCCAAGTGAAAAGAGGCAACAGGAACTGAACTCCGACAAGGACAATCTCAGCCAGACTCTCATGCTGCCAAATAAGAATCTGAATTAGCCAGAGAAGGTGTGAGGATCAATACTTAGCCCTGTTACAACACACAGTGCTGGAAGGCTCTGGGCAAACCTACTAATGGGACTTTCAAGTACCATCAGAATCAGGAAGGAGGGGATTTAAATCAGTCTTTTAGTGTTTCTCAGATATAAACAGCCCCCTACATGTGTCTCAATTTCACTTTGGGTAGAGGTAAATGTTTAACAAATTTCTATTAACCTCTTAAAAAAATTGTTTTTTACCTGGAGAGGTCCAGGTATGAGAGTATCTGAGAAGTTGGTGGACATTTCTTTCTTTTACTGTTAGGCAAAGTTTAACCAGTCAATCCTAAAGGAAATCAATCCTGAATATTCATTGGAAGGACTGAGCTGAAGGCGAAACTCTAATACTTTGGCCATCTGATGTGAAGAGCCCAATCGTTAGAAAAGACCCTGATGCTGGGAAAGATTGAAGGCAGGAGGAGAAGGGAATGACAGAGGATGAGATGGTTGGATGGCATTACTGACTCAATGGACGTGAGTTTGAGCAAGATCCAGGAGATGGTGGAGGACAGGGAATCCTGGCGTGCTGCAGTCCATGGTGTTGGCAAAAAGTTGGAAGTGATTGAGTGACTGAACAACAACAACAAAAAGTTTAAGAGTAATCCTTTCCTAGAGTGGAGACTTAGAAATTAAACCCAGATTTATTATTAAAAGACGCTCTCCTAATATTAATGTGATATTGATGTGATACAATATTAATGTGATATTGATATATATTTCTCTGATGAATTATACTTTCAGTGAAATAAAACAAAGGATTGAAGATCTTTGTTTTCTTCTGTTTGTTTTCAGCTTGGTATTTCTATTTACATTCCTGACAGATGAAACACAGTTTCTTTTTTTTTTTAAAGGGAAGCATAGTTGATTTACAATGTTGTGTTAGTTTCAGGAATACAGCAAAGTGATTCAGTTACAGACACACAGGTATATATGTACATATATATTCTTCTTCAGATTCTTTTCCATTATAAGTTATTCAGTTCAGTCCAGTTCAGTCACTCAGTCGTGTCCGACTCTTTGTGACCCCATGGACTGCAGCATGCCAGACTTCCCTGTCCATCACCAACTCCTGGAGCTTACTGAAACTCATGTCCATCAAGTCAGTGATGCCATCCAAACATCTTATCCTCTGTCATCCCCTTCTTTTCCTGCCTTCAATCTTTCCCAGCATCAGGGTCTTTTCCATACAAGATATTGAATATGGGTCCCTCTGTTAAGCCTAGGTCCTTGTTGTTTATCCATTATAGTCGTAAGTATCTGTTAATCCCAAACTCCTAATTTATCCCTTCTCTTCCTCTTTCTGCTTTGGTAACCATAAATTTGTTTTCTATGTCTGTGGGTCTATTTCTGTTTTGTAAGATTCCACATATAAGAGATATCATAGTTGTCTTTCTCTGTGTGACTTATTTCACTTAGTATGATAATCTCTAGGTCTGCCTCTGTTGCTACAAATGGCATTATTTCATTCTTTTTTTCCTGATTGCCTTGTGAAGCATGAAATGGAGAAGACCATGTGTGGAAGTGGGAGACCAGTTATGTGTTGTCCTTCTCCTGAAGCTGATGGGATCATTACTTATATTTCAGGTCCAACACATAGCAGGAGACACAAAAGGCAGACAGCAGTATGAATAACAGTGTTGCAGCTGGAATTAATTCAGGAATAGTAAAAATCTTTCCTTTTTTACTCATGCTACTGGCTACAAAATTAGTTTTTCCAAACAATTTTCATTTATTTTCTTATACAAAATACTGCTATTTGGTTCACTCTCAATTCATGTTTTAAAGTTCACATCCTGACATTTGCCTATTCCCTTTGTCTATTTGACCTAATATCTTATCTTTCTGTTGTGGCCTCATAAGACACCTAGATTGCTCTTCAAAATTTCCCCCAGTTCCTTGCCTCTTTCTGCTTTTCCACGTGTCTCAGCTGCTACCTTCCATAATTTTTCCTTCCTCCTCTCTCTATGCATCCAGGTATTTGAGGACCTGTAAGATACGGATCAGAATTTGTCTCTTGCAAGCCATGACCAGTTTCATCCCTTAAAGACCACTGCCTTGGCTTTCCCGGTATTGCAAACATCACACCCATTGGATTCATCCTCCACTTCTTCTCACTACCCTGCCTGGCTGCCCTCTCCCCAGCTGCTCCTCGAAGCTAAATTCGCTGCATCCACCTTTGGTCCTGTCTTAGCTGCCATCACTGCTTCAGGTCCAAACCTGACTCAGGTAGAAGTTCTACTAACTGCTTCAGCCCATAGAGCTCTCCTCTGTTACACCTGACCTTCTGCCCCAAGTGAGACTGATGAAATAAACAAAGCCTCACCTTTGAATTCTGGGACTTCTGAGTCCTGAACTGTCCACTGTACCCTGGGTCCACTCTCCCACCAATGAGACCTGGGATGTTAATTTAATCCTAGGTTTAGGGTTGACCTCAGTCCCCCATGGGTCATCATTTCTGGTAACCTAATTATGGTTCTGAACCTTGCAAGCCCCAGTTTCTCCCATTGCCTCACCTTGTAGACTTGAGTTTTTCTTTAATTTTGGTTCTGAGTTCTCATTTTAATAACCAGTTTGTCTGCTGCGGTTGATTCATGAGGCCCGCCTTGCGCTTTTGTGTAGTCTTCTCAGTGAACCTGAGCACCCAGATCCAGGCCCTGCTGCCCTCAGAGGATTCTGATCTGCATGGCTGACAGCTGACACCTCGCTTTGTGAACCTCCTAGGTGCTCTAGTCCTACTGTTTGTCTGACGTTTGCACAGAATGTGCAGTCAGCATAGACCATGAACCACATCTCCACCCTGGGAGTTGCCAAGGCCTTGCTGTTATTGGGAGCCTGACTTCCAGCAGTCTTTGTCCTCGTGGGCAGGTCGAATTCCAGGTGTCAGCACCACCCTGGCCTTACTTCCAGTAAACCTCCATACTTCCCTGATGGATGCTCAGTGTATGTCAACAGAGTTTCTAAAGCTTCAACAGTTGTATAGTCTTTCCAATAAATTTAATCTCTGAATTATCTTTCACCTTTCATCCCCATCCTTCTTAGGGTGCAGTGTGGTACACATTAGATGCTTAATTCATGAAAGAAAAGAAAGAAAGTGAAAGTCTCTCAGTTGTGTCCGACTCTTTGTGACCCCATGGACTATATACAGTCCATGGAATTCTCCAGGCCAGAATACTGGAGCGGGTAGACTTTCCCTTCTCCAGGGGATCTTCCCAACCCAGTGATTGAACCCAGGTCTCCTGCATGGCAGGTGGATTCTTTACCAGCTGAGCCCCAAGAGAAGCTTAATTCATGACTATTGACAATAAATGAATCAGGAGCCTGAGGGCCACACACTCTAATCTTAATTTGGGTTCATAGAAGGTCACTTAAACGTATGTGTCTTATCAGTGAAGTGGGGGCAATAATATTTGATTCCAGTGGTATGCCCACCAAAATAGGCACAGACATCTATCTCTATAAGGTTAATAATATTATATTGATCAAATATTACATCAGAGACTGCCCAAGCGTAAGACTGCTATGATCCAGCCATGGTTTAAGCTTTTCTTTTCGCTTGTCTTCTCACCCACATAAAAATGCCTGCACAAATTGGTATAGAGTGCCATGTCCTATAAAAAAATATTGCAGTGCACAGGACTGTCAAGTATGTAGATTTTCTTTGTCATTTATTGAATAGAAAACATGAGCTAAAAATACCACTTATAAACACACTGTTATATTTAAAATAGATAACCAACAAGGACCTACAATGTAGCACAGGGAACTTGGCTCAGTATTCTTTAATAACCTAGATGGGAAAATAATTTGAAAAGTATTAGATACATGTTTGGGTTTCCCAGACTGCGCTAGCGGTAGAATCCACCTACCAATGCAGGAGATGCAAGAGACGCAGGTTCAGTCTCTGGGTTGGGAAGATCCCCTGGAGGAGGAAATGGCAACCCACTCCAGTATTCATGCTGGAAAATTCCATGGACAGAGGAGCCTGGTGGGCTACAGTGCATGGGCCGCAAAGCATCTGACGTGATTGAGCAACTGAGCACATGCATATACACAGATACATGTATATGCATATATATACACACGAACATATACACACATGTACATGTACATCCATTGTATCACTTTGTTGTACATCTGAAACTGATACAACATTGTAAATCAACTATAATCCAATATAAGGTAAAAATTAAAAGATAAAACAAAAATGCCAGTTGTAAGTCTTTATGAAGTAGTTTTCCAGATCAATAAGAGTAAGGAAAGACACATTAGTTTTAAAAAATTGAAAATTTCTATAAGCCTGTGTACCCTCACATGCGATGGTGTGGTCAGTCACCCAAAGCCAGACATTCTGGAATGTGAAGTCAAGTGGGCCTTAGAAAGCACCACTGTTAATAAAGCTAGTGGGTGTGATGGAATCCCAGTAAAGCTATTCAAATCTCTAGAGGATGATGCTAACAAGATGTTGCATTTAATATGCCAGCAAATATGGAAGACTTAGCAGTGGCCACAGGACTAGAAAAGGGCAATCCTCATTCTACTTCCCAAGAAAGGTAGTACTAACCACTGGACAGTCGCACTCATCTCCCATGCTAGTAAAGTCATGCTTAAATGTTGCATGCTAGGCTTCAGCATTATGCGAGCCAAGAACTTCCAGATGTTCAAGCTGGGTTAAGGCAGAGGAACCAGCGCTCAAATATTGCCAAAATTCGCTGGATCATGAAGAAAGCAAGGGAATTCCAGAGAAACATCTACCTCTGTTTCATTGACTACGTTAAAGCCTTTGACTGTGTGGATCATAACAAACTGTGGAAAGCTCTAAAGAGATGGGAATACCAGACCATCTTACCTGTCTTCTGAGAAACTTGTATGCAGGTCAAGAAGCAAGAGTTATAACCCTGTATGGAACAACTGATTGGACTCAAGATTGAGAAAGGAGTACAACAGGGCTGTCTGGGGTCACCCTGTTTGTTTAAGCTGTATACTGAGCACATCATGAGAAATGCCGGGCTGGATGAGTTACAAACCAGAATCAAGATGGTCGGCAGAAACATCAACAACCTCACATATGCTGATGATATCACTCTAATGGCAGAAAGTGAAGAGGAACTAAAGAGCCTCTTGATGAGGGTGAAGGAGGAGCGTGAAAGAGCTGGCTTAAAACTAAATGTATTATAAAAACTAAGTTCATGGTATCTGGTCTCATTACTTCATGGCAAATAGAAGGGGAAAACATGGAAGTAGTGACAGATTTCTTTTTCTTGGGATCTAAAATCACTGCAGATAAAATCAGGAGACGATTGCTTCTTGGCAGTAAAGCTATGACAAATCTAGACAGTGTGTTGAAAAGCAAAGACACACAGCAAGATCCTCTATGACCCACCTCCCAGAATATTGGAAATAAAAGCAAAACTAAACAAATGGGACCTAATGAAACTTAAAAGCTTTTGCACTACAAAGGAAACTATAAGTAAGGTGAAAAGACAGCCCTCAGATTGGGAGAAAATAATAGCAAATGAAGAAACAGACAAAGGATTAATCTCAAAAATATACAAGCAACTCCTGCAGCTCAATTCCAGAAAAATAAATGACCCAATCAAAAAATGGGCCAAAGAACTAAACAGACATTTCTCCAAAGAAGACATACAGATGGCTAACAAACACATGAAAAGATGCTCAACATCACTCATTGTCAGAGAAATGCAAATCAAAACCACAATGAGGTACCATTACACCCCAGTCAGGATGGCTGCTATCCAAAAGTCTACAAGCAATAAATGCTGGAGAGGGTGTGGAGAAAAGGGAACCCTCTTACACTGTTGGTGGGAATGCAAACTAGTACAGCCGCTATGGAAAACAGTGTGGAGATTCCTTAAAAAACTGGAAATAGAACTGCCATATGACCCAGCAATCCCACTTCTGGGCATACACACTGAGGAAACCAGATCTGAAAGAGACACGTGCACCCCAATGTTCATCGCAGCACTGTTTATAATAGCCAGGACATGGAAGCAACCTAGATGCCCATCAGCAGATGAATGGATAAGGAAGCTGTGGTACATATACACCATGGAATATTACTCAGCCGTTAAAAAGAATTCATTTGAATCAGTCCTAATGAGATGGATGAAACTGGAGCCCATTATACAGAGTGAAGTAAGCCAGAAAGATAAAGAACATTACAGCATACTAACACATATATATGGAATTTAGAAAGATGGTAACGATAACCCTATATGCAAAACAGAAAAAGAGACACAGAAATACAGAACAGACTTTTGAACTCTGTGGGAGAAGGTGAGGGTGGGATGTTTCAAAAGAACAGCATGTATACTATCTATGGTGAAACAGATCACCAGCCCAGGTGGGATGCATGAGACAAGTGCTCGGGCCTGGTGCACTGGGAAGACCCAGAGGAATCGGGTGGAGAGGGA
Source organism: Cervus canadensis (assembly GCF_019320065.1). Classification (NCBI taxonomy): domain Eukaryota; kingdom Metazoa; phylum Chordata; class Mammalia; order Artiodactyla; family Cervidae; genus Cervus; species Cervus canadensis. Next base: position 9,391,430 of record NC_057408.1, read on the forward strand.
GGTGGGAGGGGGGATCGGGATGGGGAATACGTGTAACTCTATGGCTGATTCATATCAATGTATGACAAAACCCACTGAAATATTGTGAAGTAATTAGCCTCCAACTAATAAAAAAAATAAATAGAAAAAAAAAAAGAAGTGAAAGTATAACTAAAACAAAAAAAAAGAAAAGCAAAGACATTACTCTTCTGACAAAAGTCCATATAGTCAAGGCTATTGTCTTCCCAGTGGTCACGTGCAGTTGTGAGAGTTGGACCATAAGGAAGACAGAGTGCCAAAGAATAGATGCCTTTGAACTGTGGTGAGAAGAAGACTCCTGAAAGTCCCTTGGACAGAAAGGAGATCAAGCCAGTCAATCTTAAGGGAAATCAAGCCTGAATATTCATTGGAAGGGACTGATGCTGAAGCTGAAGCTCTAGTATTTTGGTCATCTGAGGCAAACAGCCGAATCAATGGAAAAGTCCCTGATGCTGGGAAAGATTGAAGGCAGAAGGAGAGGAAGGCATCAGAGGATGAGATGGCTGGGTGGCATCACCAATGCAATGGACACAAACTTGGGCAAGGGACAGGGAGGCATCACCAATGCAATGGACACAAACATGGTGAGGGACAGGGAGGCCTGGCATGATGCAGTCCATGGGGTCGCAAAGAGTCTGGGTGACTTTACAGCAACAAAAACATACTCTCAAATGAAGTGCTAGATGAGGTGTGTTCCATGAATAAGATTTTCTTTTACTTTTACAGAAGTAATATGATACCCATGCTGTATACTACAGAGACCTGCAGCAGGACAGAGGTGGTAATCTGCAATGTGGTGGTTTAGTTGCTAAGTTGTGTCCAACTCTTGCAACCTCGTGGACTTTAGCCTGCCAGGCTCCTCTGTCCTTAGGATTCCCAGGCAAAAATACTGGAGTGGATTGCCATTTCCTTCTCCAGGGGATCTTCCTGACCCAGGGATTGAACCCAAGTCTCCTGCATGGCAGGCAGATTCTCTAATGCTGAGCCACGAGGGAAGCCCAATCTGCAATAGATTTTCATATTTTATAATTAAACATATAAATAATCATGTTAAATTTATTGAAGGCTAAAAGTAGCTTTTATTGGTCATTTAGTAACTTTACCTACTGCTAAATAAGGTCAATTTTCATTCCAATCCCAAAGAAAGGCAATGCCAAAGAGTGTTCAAACCACGACACAATTGAACTCATCTCACATGCTAGCAAAGTAATGCTCAAAATTCTCCAAGCCAGGTTTCAATAGTACATGAACAGTGAACTTCCAGATGTTCAAGCTGGATTTAGAAAAGGCAGAGGAACCAGAGATCAAATTGCCAACATCAGTTGGATCATCGAAAAAGCAAGAGCGTTCCAGAAAAAATATCTACCTCTGCTTTACTGATTACACCAAAGCCTTTGACTGTAGGAATCACAGCAAACTGTGGAAAATTCTTCAGGAGATGGGAATGCCAGACCACCTGATCTGCCTCCTGAGAAATCTGTACATAGGTCAAGAAGCAGCAGTTAGAACTGGACATGGAAAAACAAACTGGTTTCAAATTGGGAAAGGAGTACATCAAGGCTGTATATTGTCACCCTGCTTTTTAACTTATATGCAGAGTACATCATGCAAAATGCCGGGCAGGATGAAGCAAAAGCTGGAATCACGATCACTGGGAGAAATGTCAATAACCTCAGTTATGCAGATGACACCACCCTTATGGCAGAAAGCAAAGAAGAACTAAAGAGCCTCTTGATGAAAGTGAAAGAGGAGAGTGAAAAATCAGCTTAAAGCTCAACATTCAGAAAACTAAGATTGTGGCATCTGGTCCCATCACTTCATGGCAAATAAATAGGGAAACAGTGGAAACAGTGACAGACTTTACTCTGGGGGGCTCCAAAATCACTGCAGTTGGTGACTGCAGTCATGAATTTAAAAGACTCTTGCTCCTTGTAAGAAAAGCTATGACCAACCTAGACAGCATATTAAAAAGCAGAGACATCACATTGCCAACAAAGGTCCGTCTAGTCATAGCTATGGTTTTTCCTGTAGTCATGTATGGATGTGAGAGTTGGACTATAAAGAAAGCTGAGTGCTGATTTCTTTCCTTCTGCTAACTCTGGGGTTCTTCATTTCTTCCTTCTCTAATTGCTTTAGGTGTAGAGTTAGGTTATTTATTCGGTTTTTTTCTTGTTTCTTGATGTAAGCCTGTAACGCTATGAACCTTCCCCTTAGCACTGCTTTTACAGTGTCCCATAGGTTTTGGGTTGTTGTGTGTTCATTTTCATTCATTTCTATACATATTTTGATTTCTTTTTTGATTTCTTCTATGATTTGTTGGTTATTCAGAAGCGTGTTATTTAGCCTCCATATGTTTGAAGTTTTAACAATTTTTTTCCTGTAATTGAGATCTAATCTTACTGCACTGTGGTCAGAAAAGATGACTGGAATGATTTCAATTTTTTTGAATTTTCCAAGACCAGATTTATGGCCCAGGATGTGATCTATTCTGGAGAAGGTTCCGTGTGCACTTGAGAAAAAGGTGAAGTTGATTGTTTTGGGGTGACATGTCCTATAGATATCAATTAGGTCTAGCTGGTCCATTGTGTCATTTAAGGTTTGTGTTTCCTTGTTAATTTTCTGTTTAGTTGATCTATCCATAGTTGTGAGTGGGGTATTAAAGTCTCCCACTATTATTGTGTGACTATTAATTTCCTCTTTCATACTCATTAGCGTTTGCCGTACATATTGCGGTGCTCCTCTGTTGGGTGCATATATATTTATAATTGTTATATCTTCTTCTTGGATTGATCCTTTGATCATTATGTAGTGTCCTTCTTTGTCTCTTTTCACATCCCTTATTTGAAAGTCTATTTTATCTGATATGAGTATTGCACTCTGCTTTCTTTGGTCTCCGTTTGCATGAAAATTATTTTTTTCCAGCCCTTTCACTTTTAGTCTGTATGTGTCTCTTGTTGTTGAGTGGGTCTGCTTGTAGACAGCATATATAGGGTCTGTTTTTGTATCCATTCAGCCAATCTTTGTCTTTTGGTTGGGGCATTCAACCCATTTACATTTAGGGTAATTATTGATAGGTGTGGTCCCTTGCCATTTACTTTGTTGTTTTGGGTTCACGTTTATACAACCTTTCTGTATTTCCTGTCTAGAGAAGATCCTTTAGCATTTGTTGAAGAGCTGGTTTGGTGGTGCTGAATTCTCTCAGCTTTTGCTTATCTGTAAAGCTTTTGAATTCTCCTTCATATCTGAATGAGATCCTTGCTGGATACAGTAATCTAGGTTGTAGGTTATTCTCTTTCATTACTTTCAGTACGTCCTGCCATTCCCTTCTGGCCTGGAGGGTTTCTATTGATAGATCAGCTGTTATCCTTATGGGAATCCCTTTGTGTGTTATTTGTTGTTTTTCCCTTGCTGCTTTTAATATTTGTTCTTTGTGTTTGATCTTTGTTAGTTTGATTAATATGTGTCTTGGGGTGTTTCGCCTTGGGTTTATCCTGTTTGGGACTCTCTGGGTTTCTTGGACTTGGGTGGCTATTTCCTTCCCCATTTTAGGGAAGTTTTCAGCTATTATCTCCTCGAGTATTTTCTCATGGCCTTTCTTTTGTCTTCTTCTTCTGGGACTCCTATGATTCGAATGTTGGGGCGTTTCACATTGTCCCAGAGGTCCCTGAGGTTGTCCTCATTTCTTTTGATCCTTTTTTCTTTTTTTCTCTCTGCTTCATTTATTTCCACCATTTTATCTTCTACCTCACATATCCTATCTTCTGCCTCTGTTATTCTACTCTTGGTTCCCTCCAAAGTGGTTTTTGATCTTCATTCCATTGCAATTATTCATTTTATTGACTCTTTTTATTTCTTCTAGGTCTTTATTAAACATTTCTTGCATTTTCTCAATCCTTGTCTCCAGGCTATTTATCTGTAACTCCATTTTGTTTTCAAGATTTTGGATCATTTTTATTATCATTATTCTAAATTCTTTTTCAGGTAGATTCCCTATCTCCTCCT